>NW_015554073.1:87287-87949 GCF_001515605.1 Sinocyclocheilus anshuiensis
GAAAGATAGATAGATAGATAGATAGATAGATAGATAGATAGATAGATAGATAGATAGATAGATGATAGATATGCTTTCAATTAATATACAACCTTAACTTTTTAGAACTACATTTTTCGATTCATGCAAAACGTTTTTAAAATGTCTACCAAGTGCTTCCCTCTCCTGTGACACATTATGAACATGACAAAGCCTGTCCTAAATTACAACCGCGTTCTTTTCCTATCTGAATCTCATTATCAGATATTGCAAGAACAAGGTTTGCTAACAGTTCATGCATTAACACACAAGGGAGGGCCAGCGCATACCCGCATTTCAAATACAAATGCTCCCGAGTGCCATGTTGTGGCAACAGTATCTTGAAAAATAAGAGCCGTTTTGTCTGCTTCTTGAAGGAAGCCCCCGCCCGACCCTCCGTCCTGACAGCTGACCGTGCTGCAGTTTGCCCATCACTGATTAATAAAATCTCCATTCTCCCGTCCGGCACCCAACCGGCACATACCTCGTCTGTGGATGCTGACAACAACATCAGTGAGTGAACCGTTCAGCGTGGATACAATAGCATTAAGTACCGAACAAGGCTCAACGGTGAACACAAGCGCTGATTTCGTTTGTAAAACAGACCACCAAAAAAAAAAAAAAAAAAAAAAATTAATCGGTCG
>NW_015554073.1:88021-105603 GCF_001515605.1 Sinocyclocheilus anshuiensis
CCCTCCTGACAGCTGACCGTGCTGCAGTTTGCCCATCACTGATTAATAAAATCTCCATTCTCCCGTCCGGCACCCAACCGGCACATACCTCGTCTGTGGATGCTGACAACAACATCAGTGAGTGAACCGTTCAGCGTGGATACAATAGCATTAAGTACCAAACAAGGCTCAACGGTGAACACAAGCGCCGATTTCATTTGTAAAACAGACCACAAAAAAAAAAAAAAAAACTTAATCGGACGAGGAAATTAGCAGCATTCTTCCCGAGGACTTTGCTTTGCCCCTAACCTTTACACAACAGTTTATGTCAAAGGATTTGTCACCTCTACTGTGAGGCCGTCTTGGCTTTTCAAAAATGCATAATAGGAGGAAAGAAAGGGGGGAGAAAGTCTTCCAAGCCTCCGCTGAGGATTTGGGCACTTATATAACTCCCAATTATCAAAACTTCTCCAGGCAGCCTCACAGTTCTCTGCACTGTTTATGTGACTCACAAAATATCTAATACTCAACTGTGTATAATGCCACTGTGGCCACATGACTGCAGAAAAGGCTCTTGCGCTTTCTGCCCCACTGAGTCAGGCATAATAGGTGTCTTGAAGGCTCCAGGCTCAGGCCAGCAATGCTAACAAAGCCTGGGTGGCTTGCAGGGAAGAGCATGTCTTCAAGCAACTTGCCAAAAACTCATTTTCAGGAGCACTCAGGGATTTCCTTAGGATGCTTTGGTGGTGCTACAACATGGCCGGCTTTAGATATCATGGCGCATGAGGGATCTAGGGGTGCATCGCATAGAAATGACCAAAATAAAAGCTGTAAACCTGAAATTTAACAAAAGAAAAATCGAAAATGCATTCTTTTTTAGAATTTAAAGGAATAGTTCTCTCAAAAACAACAATTTACTGAAAATTCACTCACCCACGGGCCATTCAAGATGTAGATGAGCTTGTTTTTTCATCGAAACACATTTGGAGAAACTTTGCATTACATCACTTGCTCACCAGTGGATCCTCTGCAGTGAATGGGTGCCGTCAGATAAAAGCATCTCAATAATCCACAAGTAATCCACGCAACTCCAGGCCATCAAATAATGTCTTGTGAAGTGAAAAGCTGCATATTTGTAAGAAACAAATCCATGATTAATGAGAATAAATATGAAATCAGTCACTTCTAGCCAAAATAAGCGTCCATAATAATCCATAATAATGCTCCTCCAGTGAAAAAGTCCATCCCCTGTTGTCCTCTCACATCAAAATCCACTGACAGACTTGTTTAGAACGGTTTTAGTTTGTAAACTGTGCCTTTTTCTCTCCTGATTCAGACTAGATGACTTTTACACTGGAGAAAGCAATATTCAGGATAGAGGAAACATATTTTAGAAGCAATGATTTGAAGTTAAAAATGTATTAATAATGACACGTTTATTACAAACACATAGCTTTTCACTTCACTAGAGTCGTGTTGATTACTTGTGAATTATTGTAATGTTTTTATCAGCTGTTTGGGCTCTCATTCTGACGGCGCCCATTCACTGCAGAGGATCCACTGGTGAGTAAGCGATGTAATGCTAAATTTCTCCAAATGTGTTCTGATAAAGAAACAAAATCATCTACATCTTGAAAGGCCTGAGGGTGGGTATTCCTTTTTTGGGTAGACTATTCCTTTAATGAAAAAAAAAAAAAAGCTGATGTTTCTAAAATTAAAAATAAAAAAAAATAAAAAATAAAAAAAATTAGTTTGAATTCTATAAATCAGACAACATTTGCACCTGCCTCTGCAGGTCAAATAGCAAGGTCCCTCTGGATTAAAAACATTATGTACAAATCAACAGGGGAAAAAAAGGCCATTAGCCTCAATGGAGACCGCCCCTATCACTAACCGAATCTTTCACTCTTCCTTTCTCCCCTTGACTTTTGCTCACTCTCTTTAGGCCCACGTTAATGTACCTGTTTACCTGATGGGTGGTCTTGAGCCTGGCTCAAATAAAGCCCCTTTCCCTGCAGATCTAAGTGTAGAGTAGCTGCTAATCCGATTTCAGGAATCAACCAAGCCGCCCTCTAGCTTCCCAGCTTATTTCTACACCGCCAGGGGGAGGAGGTGAGGCGGGGGTGTGAGGGGGGGTGCATCATTCAGCAAATATTCAGAGCCAGACTTCAGGACCACCTAACCTGTGGCTTTT
The DNA here is from genome assembly GCF_001515605.1 of Sinocyclocheilus anshuiensis. NCBI lineage: Eukaryota > Metazoa > Chordata > Actinopteri > Cypriniformes > Cyprinidae > Sinocyclocheilus > Sinocyclocheilus anshuiensis. The sequence goes on from NW_015554073.1 coordinate 90,195, forward strand.
ATTGCCGACCCCGTAATGAGGAGGGGAATATTACCTTTTCACTGCCTGTGCTTTCTTAACTACGCTCTGCCCTCGTGGGGACATTACAGTGGCCGAATATAAAGCCGGGTTTCATGAAGCCCAGGCTTATCTGGCCTCAGAAAGTATGTGAGACATGCCAGTGAACAAAGGCCCGTCTCTCTGCCAGCAAGCAGGGTGAGGGGATCTCTTTCAGTGGCCACAGATTGCCCTGTGTTCCCTTAATTGACAGACCCTGGCTGGCTGGGACAAAAATGACATGCAGCTGCCCCTGGCCCGGCCTGCACAGGTAGACCACCTTTCAACAGGGAAATTGTCTCCAATCCTCTATTCTGCATGGGGGTCCTATACCTAAGCCTGAAAACCATGGCAGAAAATTTATGACAGACCAAAAAGCAATTAAACCGTTTTTTCTAATCATCAACATTAAAAAATAAAAATTAAATGAGTAAAAATTAAAAATAGATAAAATAATTAAAATAATAAAATAAAAAATTATTAAATTGATGCATGACTGACCAAAAAGAAAAAAAAGAAAACTAATATAATAATAATTAAAAAAAAAAATAAAAAATAAAAATAAAGTAAAATAAAATAAAATTTAATTAAATTATTAAAAAAATTAACTAAATGTATGCATGACTGATCAAAAAGCAAAACATTTTCATTTATAATAATCAATAAATCAAAAATTGTATTAAATAAAAAAATTGACAAAATAAGATGAAATAATGAAATTATTTCTTTTTTCATTTGCATAAATAATGTGATTGTCTATATCTGACTGCATACAGGAACACAGTGGGCTCTATATGAAAATGAGGAGGAGGGCTGAAAGGGGTTGTTTCTGTTTGAGAAGAACAGATGCAGACTATCCGTCCTCCGGTCTCACTGTGTCTGCCCAGTTTGGGGAAAGCATGGCCTCAACTGGTCAAACACTGGCAATGCAGTTCCTTAAACACTCCCCTCTAAAATATTTCCATTTATATCAAGCCATTACATTCATGCCTAAACATTATTTAAATGACACTGAAAAATTTTACACCTTGCTTTGTTTGAAAATTCGATGAAAAAGTATTTTCACACTTGAAATGAGAGCTATTTCTACACTGCTATAAATTTAATAAATCATACATGTCTTCATGCCTTAACCAGCATTAAAATACTGTACTGTTGTGTTTCCATTCTGGCAGGAATCAAGCCCATCGCTGCTACTGACACATTACAGGTTTCAGTCCACACCTCACAGCTCCAGAATAACAAATTTTCAATGTGCACTAAACAGTGAAGAGCTGAACACATCCGCAGACAGATGACACCACCTTGCGTGTGTTTCAGCATGGGCCGGTACATGTGATCACTGACATATTGTATATGATGGCATCAGAACATGAGTGTGGCACTGCTGATCCCTGATGTACTGTCAGATGTCAACAGACCCCAGGGGGCGTCTCTTTCTGCTGGGAATACCACCGACCATACGGCATCTGTCGCTGCCGCTCAAATCGCCCAGTCTCACCCACACCACGCCAGACCTGAGCTACAAAACACACCACTGACAGCCAGATTTAACAAGCTATTCAGGCTCTTCCAAACCCTTACCCATTTTGGTTGGGCTTTTAAGATGACATTTTTTATTATAATCATTATAATTTTCTAACATCTGTTTAATAAGCGAAACATGGATGTCACATGGGAAAGATCACAAGGGCTGTACTTCAGTTAGGTTCGGTTAAGGTTGAGTCAAAACTCTGTGTTTTCATCAGCAGTGATTTTGTATGTTGGCTTTCAATTTTTTAAATTACATCTTACCAACAGATCACATTTTTGCTTTAGCTCTTTGGTAAACAAGTGAACACAATACCACTGACATTTCGTTCAAAAGTTTGCTGTTATTAAGTTTTTTGTTTTTTATTTTTGTTTTTGAAAAGTTTATTGTGCTCTTATGCCCAAGGCTGCATTTATTTGATCAAAAATACAGTTAAAACAGTAACACTTTGAAATATTATTACCGTTTAAAATAACTTTTCTATTTTAACATTTAAAATGTAATTCATTTCTGTCATGGCAAAGCTGAATTTTTAAAGCTGAATAGTCTTCAGTGTCACATGATCCTTCAGAATCATTCTAATATGTTGATATGGTGCTCTAGAAACATGTCCTGTTATTATTCATGTTGAAAGCAGTTATGTTGCTTAATATCTTCATTTTTGTGAAACTGTCACATTTCTTCATTATTTATTTTTTTCACTTTTCACTTTCATTTTTTTAGAATGCTTTGATGAATAGAACGTTCAAAATAACATTTAAATGAAATACATATTTCTTTGTATCAATTTAAAGTGTGCTTGCTAAATAAAACTATTAATTCCTTAAAATAAAATCTTACTGACCCACAAATGTCAACCATATAATGAAGGTATATTTTATAAGTGTATGTATTTTCAGAACAAGGGTATTTTTCATATTTATAGGTAAGTTTTCAAATTTTTAGCTCAATCCATTTTTTGTATAATTTGATTTTTAATAGAATATTATACTTTGATTTGAATTTGACAAAAATAAATATCCATACAATTAAAAAAAAGTTGATATCCTCTCTATAATCTCCAAAAAGCCATCTTTAAACCACTTTAAACATTTGCAGTTTCATGAATTGTTTTCACAAACATGTTTTACTGCTTAAATTTTGTTAAAAAGCCTTTAGGCTATTTATGGTTCCCATTGGTAACAACATTGTTCCCATTGTTAATTTCCCAACAACTTAGCCCACGTCCACATAGTGTGACAACAAGGGCATACTGGGGCATGTTGTCACAAAAGGTCAATGTGTGTTCAATGAACTGTAGTTTTCTTTCAGAGCAATGCTAAAAAAAAATAATGTTTGTAGACTTTATAATACGTGTCCATACAGTAACTGACTTCACAAAATAATTTGCCATCAGAAACTGAGCACTGAGCAAAAAGTGCCCCAGCTTCCCCACTGCTAAAACTAAAGTTAATTCTAGAACAAATTCTTTCAATACAAATGTTCTTTGAGATATAGAGAAACAGGTATAGGTGAAGGTAAAGAGGCCCACACAGCAGAGGTAACTCCAGATGGAGAGAGAGAAGAAGAGAGATAAAAGACTCCCATCTCGGCCCTGCCTCACTGTTACCTGCGGAACACCACTGAAGTCAATAAAAGCCCTCTTGTGTTTGTCAGAGCTCTTTCACTGCTCTCTTTGATGGCCCATCACTCTAGCGTTGCTCAGAGATGACCTTGATCCCACACTTACTCCACCTTCCATAAACACTCGCTACACAGTCCCACTCCCAGCCGCTTAACAGCCCACAAAGCTAAATAACACATGGCTTTGAATGTGAAGAGCCATTTTCTCTGGTACCCGAGTGTCTACACGGCCACTTTGGGTAGGCGTCGTCTTTACCTGTGTCTGGAAATTACAACACCTTGATAAATACTCTGCAAATCAAATAATTAACCATTTTACACAGTGGGCAGATGAGAAGACAAAACAATATATTGAAACTTGGAGTATCTGTTGTTGCTATTGTTTGCTTGTTTGCTATTATTTTTAAAATATACATAGGCTTGCATGTTAAAGTCCAAATGCTTTATTAGTAACATCCCAATTTGAATTTAGGAAATTTTCTATTTAAAACTACCTCAGCAATTTTTTTAATATTTTTTAATAGAAAAAAAATCAAATAAAACACAAACCTTTCTCATGCTGTTCCCCTGACCAAGACTTCAGTTCAAGATACTGTCTGAGGACCATTTCTGTTTTAAAATAACTTGTTTTCTTTGCTTTTGTTCTCCAAAATGCTGAGGAAGGCTGAGATGGAGAGGTAGAGATCTCCAGAGTGAGCAGTGGGTATAAATGACCTCTCCACTGGCTCCTGAGGAACACTCAAAGAAGCGAGTCTCGTCTCAAGCACATAAAATGTTATTGCGTGCTCAGTGGAGCTGTAACCAGGGCACCAACAATAGCCATCACCACTAAAGAGCTTTTTGGCTCCAGTGGGGAGTTAATGAAACTAAAAGAAAACAGCACTAATACTAGCGCTGGTGCCCAAAATGGCCTTGACAATTAGGAGTCAGCTTGACTCAGAAATGTTGCAGGGCAAATGCCTCTTTGTAGGAAAAAGATGACAAATATGCAACCCAACTGACATATTTATGCTTTTGAAATACAACATCTGACATGTTTCCAACACCAAACTTTTATTTAGAAAATAGAACAGATTTTTTTTTTTCTTTTTTTGCAAAATAAGTACTGTGGAGCATGGACATTTTGCGCCGTAAAACATTTAATATATCATGTATATGTTTGATATATTTAAAGTTTGATACATTTGCAGGGTTTGTTATAATCTATATTATATCCATATTAAAAGCAGCAATTGATATACAATCTTATATTTCCTAAATATTTTTATAATATCTTTTAACTGCTTGGATTAGACATTTTGATGAAGTATGAAGAATATCAGTTGTTGCTTTTTGTCCATTATTTTAAAATATAATTCCACTGAAATAGTTTCTTTTTTCATCAGGAAAATGTTTGATAGCTCAGTAAATCAAATATAAAGATCAATCTTTATATCAGTACATCACTGCAAATGTATCAACTCTTAATGGCTTCCTCATTACAGCAAACCTCACACATAAAACATCAAACATCAGATATTTGTAGACTAAATCTTGAAATGGCTTGCATATTAATATGTATTGCATTTTTAATTAGTGCTGTCAAACAATTAATCGCATCTAAAATAAAAGTTTTTGTTTACATAATATGTGTGTGTACTGTGTATACTTATTATGTATACATAAATACATACACATGCATGTATATATTTAAGCAAAATATGTTACTTTTATATATTAAATATATTTATACATGATATAAATTATATGAATATAAATATATACATGTACATATTTTCCGAATATATGCTGTACGTGTGTGTATTTATATATACATAATAAATATACACAATACACACATATATTATGTAAACAAACACTTATTTTGTATGCGATTATTCATTTGACAGCATTAATTTTAATACTCAAATTTCAACTCTATTGCAATCTTCTAAAGGGCACAAAACATTGAGCATCGACAGTGAACAAAAAGCTCAATATAGCACGCATTAAAAACAAAATATAGATTCAGTGTGATTGGCTGGCATGACAATTTTCACACAACAGCTTAAAACACAGCGTTTCACACTTCTCGTTTACACTCTAAAATCACTACAGGTTTTGTGTTATAAGCAATATACTGATTACAATGCATATAGGCTACACTGAGCTATGTCCAAAAAATTATCATTTAAAATTGATTCCTCAAAGAATAAAGCATTAATACACAAAATTTATGAGCAGAGAGTGAAATACAGTTCTATCATCACCTTTACATAAAAACCATGAAGTGCAACAACTCATCCACAGCATATTTAAGTATAGGTGCAAAACGATACAACAAGCCTCCACACACTCGAGCGTTACAGAGCGTTATTGCTATGCTCATCGCTGTAATTTCCCAACTGCTGGCCACTGATTGCCTTTCAGCCTAGAGGTGAATATTACATGCTCACTTAGCACCTGAGATCAGACAGGCCGCCGTGTGTCTTCCCCTCCACTGGGTACTTGGCAAAGCAAAACTCTGTGAACATAGTACAAACTACACCTCATCCACCTCAGACAACCACATCTGTGATCAGAACAGATAAACATGTACATTCGTGCAGTATGTCTGGGTGCAAATGTGTTCCTTACGTCCACACTCACAATTTAACTATGTAAAATTTGATTATGTAACTTTTATTTCTGAGATTTTATAGAATTTTATTTTAAATAAAATCATTTACACTATCGTTCAAAATTTCAGGATAAGATTTATTTATTTAATTTTTTGAAAAAGACAATATTTTTATTCACCAAGGATGCATTCAATTGATCAATAAAGATCAATTTTTTATTTCAAATATTTCTTTTGAACTTTCTATTCATTAAAGAATTCCGGGAGGGGGGGGGGTCTTCGTTCTCACAAAAATATTAAGCAGCACAGTCTTTTACAACATTGATAATAATACGAAATGTTTATTAAGCACCAAATCGGCATATTAGAATGATTTCTGAAGGATCATGCGACACTGAAGACTGGACAAATGACTGCTGATAATTCAATTTTGCCAACCCAGTAATTACATCTAAAATATATTACAATAAAAAATCATTATTTTAAAATGTAGGCTTAATATTTCATAATTACTGTATTTTTGATTAAATAAATGCAGCCTTGGTGAGCATAAGATACTTCTTTTAAAAACATATAAAAAAAAATGTATTGACCGCAAGCTAATCAAATTAATCACATATTAGTATTTACTGAGAAAAGACCCAAAGTCCCAAAACATTTGATTATTGTAACAGAATAAATTATTGAAGATATAAGTTTATATGTTGTAGTTTTATTTCTATATAATTAACTTCTGGTTGAAATAAATATCTTGTTTGGTTTAAGAAGTTGTTGGTTTATGTACACATACAGATTGATTTTGCGTCTCATCATTTGCTCCAGGGGCGCCTTATTTTTAGGACACCATGTCAAATTAAAAGTAGTTACTTTGAAAAACACTTCTCAAGATCCCTGCATTCTGTTGTTTATTACAGAATCAGGCTGCACTGACTTGCAAAGTACTTCACAATTGAATAACACAAATATTGTAGTCAATTAACAAATAATTGTGTACATTTCTTGATCGCGTTATTTCCAAATTAAATCACGCTAAATTGACAACCCAATATGTAACTGACCCCTTTAACCATCAACATTTGTAAAATATTTTGAAACGGACACAAAAGAAGACCAATATTAAGATTTCCATTTATGTCATTTAACTCCAGGACAAATAAGAGCAACAATCACTTCTCGTTCAGTGTGAGTTGAATGCATTAGAACGCAGTCAATGTGGCTGAGAGGTGTTTTGTGTATTCACAAGCAGCGGAGGACTTAACCCTGCTATAGAGGGGTAAGAATACAATAGCTAAGGCACCAGGGGTCTGAAACCATACACTTTAATAAAGTCACCAACGGCTAAATGAGGAGCTGCTATCGCACTCACGTTACCAACAACAAGGGCCGCACTATGCCTCAAGGGGCTTTGTTTTCCACAAATATGCTAAGCTAATGCAGACCCAAAAACACAGAAACCTGATCACAACTCAAGGCTAAGGTTGTTCGGGTTTTAGCTGGTGTAAAGGGGTTTTGTACAAGCAACACCAAGAGCTTAGTTGTGGACCAAAGTTGTGGAACTTGAGCTTTTTTTTTTTTAATGTCTCAGCATGCTAAAACATGAAACAAAGCAAGCCGCTCGGCTCTGCTCTTAGCTCTGCATCGATGGCCGTCTTGCTCCGTGTTGCCGCTGGGCCGGCACGCTACCTGATGGCTATCCCCAGGCCTGTGTTTGAGCGCTAAATAAATTGTTATCTAGTGTGGTTTTTGTCATTTCTGGTTTGGTGCCAGGAACATCCCTCCCAGCCACCTGTCTTTAGATAGAGAAAAAGAGAGAGAGAGAGCAAGAGAGAGAGACAGAGAGAGAGAGAGAGAGAAAGAAGGGCGAGGGAGAGAGGCAAACTTTGGAGAGACTCTCTTTTGGGCCTCCCATTTGGATACAGGAGAGGTCGTAACCTCCCTTTTTATTTTTCCCAAGGCTGTTGGGCTAATGAAGTAACAACAAACTGGGCCGGCGGCTAATTTGGAGTGGCATTTCCTGGCCCCTCTTGGCCCACAGAGATGTGTTTCATTTTCTCTTATCAGTGCTTCAGTCATGTGGCTTTCCGCATGGACGCCCCTGTCTCCCCCCATCGCTGGCCTAATGGAAACTTCGTTAATGTCATTAATCTGCCGAATAGGACATGCACTAAACACACATCAGCCTGTTTGTACCAGAAAAAACCAGAGGGCTGTTTAGACTTGAGCTTCACGCGGAAAAATGACAATAAGAGAATTTCATCATCTTTATTTGTTTGTGAAGCAGCCATTTTGGGAGACAAGTGGGTTCAAGAGTCACGTTTGGTGCCTACAGTTCAACCTAAGAAAAAAACATCAGATAAGGTAAAATACACGCTATAAACACATATTTAGTATGATTTACTAATTCCCTCAGCTGTAAAATTCCTAAACTAGGGGGTCCGAATTCTTTTTTTCCGCTGTAACCCTTAGACGTAGCCCCAAGATTTTACATTAAATGATACTTTTATATTTACATTAATATTTCAACAGTTTAGGTTTATTCTTTACAAGAACTAACACTACAAATTACAATACAAATGGTTACATTTCAAATGTTCAAATTCTCAAGCTTTTAACATGACAAATTCTTAAGCTTTTGTTTTGGCAGAATATTGGCGAAATTCTGTAAACTTCTATCCACAAATAAAGTGAAACTAGCACACATTCTGTTCCCAAATGCATGTTAAAATACTGTTTTAGGCAACCCTGCCTTTTAGGAATAGTTCACCAAAAAATGAAAGTTTTGTCATCATTTAGTCACTATCGTGTCGTTTCAAACTTTTAGGACTGACTTTCTTCAGTAGAACTCAAAAGAAGATATTTTCAAGAATATTTTGGCCGTACGATGAAGTTCGACGGATCCAAAACAAACACTGGACCCCACTGGTTTTCATAGTATCGGGGGAAAAACAAAAAATCACTCAGGCATTTTTAAAAATATCTTCTTTTGTGATCCACTGAAGAAAAGCCACACAACATGAGTGTAAGTTCATAACGCAAGAACTTCCATTTTTGGGTGAACTATCCCTTTAACTAGCTTCCGATTCATCTCGGTCCGAGCGCTTTACTGTCATGCCCGACTCACACATACAAAGAGAGACGCTCCCTCCCCTGGTCGTATTAAAACAGAGGGCTCGCTTAATGCAACCTTAATGACGAGTCAGGTGACTCGCGGAGGCCGCTCTAATTAAGAGGCTTCATTCACACATTCCCTCAACTCCATGAATGGACACTCTAAGACTGACATGTCATATAGTTCCATTCATTGCGAGCGAAAACACGAGGGGGAGCAGAGCTCAGCTTGGAGGGATGGGTAACCGAGGGGACATTTTCTTTTGTGTGGCTCTAAGCTTCTGGGGCCAAATGCCAGCGGGCTAACCCCTGCGCTGGCTGCCCATGTGTTTCTCCTTCCTCCCAAACGGAGTAATTAGGAAGATCTTAATGGGTTTCCAGGTTTATTAGTGGCCAAGAAAAGCTTCAAATGTCACTTTAATTAAAGGGGATTCCACAGACAGCTTGTGTGGCAATGTCAACCGCTCGAAAAAATCCTTGTTTGGGAAGGAGGAGTAGAACGGGCCAAGTCTTGAATGCCCACAAAGAAACGTGAAGTTCTAAATGGCAGCTGTCTAGACGTGTGGTCAGAGACAAAATAGATCATTTGACCTTGACCGAACATTAAACTGACAGCGATTATCTGCTTATAAATGCCACACATGCGTATACGAGTCCCTTCCTTTCATATCAGCGGCGGCAATCCGACTCCCCAAAAACCGTCCCATTGAAAACGCACCCTCCCAAATTATTTTGGGGGATGAATTTATTCCTGGCATATCCTATGCTCGCTCATGCAGGATATAAAATCCTAGATTATTTCTTGCTTGGTTAACCTGCATCCGGTCGCCTCGTTCACAAAACCACTCTAATGTTGCCATTAGTTATGCTTCTATGGTGGCCAAAAGATGAATCCTGAGGTCTCCACATTCAATAAATGTGTACATGAATGGTGGAAGAAGATAAAATATATCTCCAAGATAGAGAAGGGGCCAGTTCATTGCTGGAACATCAGAGGGGGAGATAATTAATCAATATGAAAATGACATGGGCTTCACTGAAAATCCGAAGCATGTAGAAGCCTTTCTGATCTGCCTTTTTCACCTTGAGGAAGCTTCAATATTAATTATTTTTGAGAAAAACAACAAAAATGGCAACACTGTCACACAAGAAAAGGTTTTTTTGCACCAAATACGATTTTACATTGCATACATTACACATTTATATTGACCTTTTTTAGAAAAGGTCAATTAGAAAAATAAATCTTACTTACAATTCTGTAATAAATAAAATTATTATTTAATCATTTTAATTATTATTTAATTATCTGAATAAAGTCCACCCTGCTATACACTAAAAAAGGTGCATAAAACTATTTTACTTAGAAATGGCTCGTAAATAGCACAATTAATTACAAAGACAAACAGCAAGTAACGTGAATTAAACATGAAATTTTCAAGTAGAATTTTCTAGTAAAACATACGTTTTATTTACTTAAAAAAGCATTATATACAGTGTATCCCAGATACAAGTGAAAGCTTTAATTTAACACAAAACTATCCTTTTAAAATATACAAAATATAATATATACCCTTGACACAAATACTGCAAGTAGCCATAAAAATGGTAAAGGTTAGTGTGAGGCTAAAACAACTATGCCTCTTAAAACAGCTCGCAGGACAAACACACTTTAGCCTTTAAGTTAGAGGTGCTTTTGTTGAAGAGGAAGCTCAATTCAGTAACTGGTGTTGTCTCACTGGGAGAAAAGACAACATTTCTGCATTTTATAGCACAGGTGTGGAATCGTACAAACCAGAAGCCTGGAAAGGTGATCTGGTAATTGGCCATGGGAAAAAGACTGTGTGTCAAGGGATTGTCTGTGGTAGATAAGAGACAGGAACTTGTAATCACTTTTTTTATTATTATGTGCCAATCTACAACAACAACGCACTTCAACAAATGTACATATGTGACCCTGGAGCACAAAACCAGTCATAAGGTCTTTTTTTTATTATTGATATTTATACATCTGACATACATCTGAATAAATACACTTTCCATTGTTGTATGGTTTGTTAGGATTGGAAAATATTTGGCCGAGATACAACTATTTGAAAATCTGGAATCTCAGGGTGCAAAAACATCAAAATATTGAGAAAATGTGTCCAAATGAAGTTCTTAGCAATGCATATTACTAATAACAAATTATGTTTTGATATATTTATAGTAAGAAATTTACAAAATATTTTCATGGAACATGATCTTTACTTAATATCCTAATGATTTTTGGCATAAAAGAAAAATCGATCATTTTGACCCATACAATGTTTTTTTTTTGGCTATTGCTAAAAATATACCCAAGCGACTTAAGACTGGTTTTGTGGTCCAGGGTCACATATAAACTTCAGAACACCCCAAAGACACAGTATCATCTTCATGGAACTAAAATAATTAATACATTCTATATATATATATATATATATATATTTATATATTTATTTATTTATTTATTTATTTAGTCATTTAGTCATTTATCAGATTTATTTTTATTATTATTATTATTATTATTTATTACATTCTATATTTGGATGAGAAAATCCAGTACATCTTTAATTATGGGAGTTAGGATGAAATTATTAAGGAATATTCTCTTTAGCATCTTTAGCATTTTCTGATTCTTTCATAGTAAATAAAAAAAGAATTAAATCAAATTATCTGCACCTCTGAGAAAATATACAGAGCTTCACAATGAGTGAAAGACAAATACAAAAAAGACAAACGACTACAGTTGTATCATTTGAAAATGAAAATGGTGGGTTTAGAGTAGAAAGCACCCTGCAATTTTTTTTGCACAAAGCGCAGAGCCCAGAGACTACCGCCCGTATTTCATGCTGCGAATTGCATCTGGTGGCAGCAAAGCGAAACAGCAAGCTTTATTTTCTTCAGACAGTAATGCTAGCGTACCTTTGGCACAGAAAGCCAGTGTCTCTCACAGCTCACTCGGGGCAACTCAGTCAATGGAACAAAGTTAGAAGAATGGAATACAGTCTCTGAACAAAACACACACATTGGCGAGAGAGTGGGCAGACCGGGGCTGGAATTCCACTCGCTGCGCAAGATGAGCAATATGGTGACAGGCAAGAGTGCAGGCACAGGGCCCTTATGCTGAAGCCAAGCATGTTTTCGTCCTGAAATAACCTGTATTTTCATAAGCAAGTCAATCTTTACAGAGGGCAGGTGAACCCTGTAACCACCTGTGCATCCAACTGCAAAGGTCTGGCTGAGCTTAATCTAATTGTGAATGGTGTATTTTGCTGTGCACTTCTTGTGCTGAAACAAAGGAGCAAAAAATCAAATCCAATTATGGCAACTCAAACTACTCAAACTGTGCAGAGATAGCTATGAGCTATTAATAAAGTAACTGTTAAAATGTCAATAATAGTTGTAACAATGAAATCCTTGTCAATATCTTATTGAAGGGAAAAAATGTTCCCAACAGAAATCAAATGCCTGTTTGAGCTAAAATGTACAAAAGGCTCATTACAGAGATCACACAACTTGACAAAGTGTGGAAGCCCAATTTTGTATTTAAAAAGTAAAATGGGTAATAATAAAATAAAGTTAAAAGTAAAAAAAAATAGTCACTTTGTGAGAAATAAGGCCACAATTACCATAAACAGCTGCAATGAGTTTCAAAAAGTTGACATATAAACTTACATTTAGAAGAAATAACCTTGAAATTGTGAGATATATATAAATACAATTGTGATATAAACTCACACTTACACAAAATAAACTCACAATTTCGAGCTATAAAGTTGCAATTATGATAGTCACAATTGTGATATAAAGTAAAATTAACAAAAAAAGCCATAATTCAGAGCCATAAAGTTGCAATTATGATGGTCACAATTTTCATATAAAGTCGCAGTTACAAAAATTTAAGTTACAATTATGAGACATAAAGTTGCAATTACTAAAATAAAATTAAATAAGAAATAAATTATTTTGTTTAAAAAAAAAATATTACAAAAAAAATAATAATAAAATTTGAAGAAACAAAGTTGCAGTTACAAGAGTCACATTTATATTAAATAATTTAACAACTTTGAGAAATTAAGTTTCCATAACAAACAGTGAGCTACCACATATAATAAAAAAAAAACTTTTCAGTACCCAGGTACTGAAAAGGGATGCAGAGGGATGATTTCAATTCCACAGCTACATTTTCATGAATGAACTATCCCAAAATATCACATAATTATTATGTCCTTAGACTTGAACCACTTCAGCATACACAGCGATGGCAGCACCTTAGTGTATTAATAAATGCAGATGAAGGTTGAGTTGTTTGCTCAGATTGCATTTCCACCTTTATTTATGGATTCCCTCCAGTGGCACAGACATCATGTTTTGACACGGCTCTAATGTCAAGATAAGATGAAGAATCACTTCAAGGTGCTCTCTGACACAAGATAAATGGCAGTTGACCTGAAGACACCAGGAGGTGAGGAGCCTTGTGGCACTGTTGTGGTGCTGCTCTAAAAACATTTCCTGTCTGTCTTGAGACACCACACCTTTGGGCCATTTTAGACACAGGTATATCTCATCTATGAAAACTTTGAAATAAAGCTGAATGAATGAGCCTGCCTGTCCATTCAAATAGCTTAAGCCTATCGCATCTGTTATTTTTGCAGTTAATGCCACAACATAAAAATCACAACATAAAATGCAACAAAAGGAGGATTAAAGTCAAGTTTGTTGGCTTCTCCAAGTTGTTACATAAACATATAAAGTATAATGTCAAAACTTGTCACAAATATCTCACAATTTAAAATTCTAAGAAAGAAGATATCTTTCACTCTTCAAATTTTGGTTTTGGTGACAAAAACATCATCTCTTCTCGAAACCGAATCTGAGGGTGAAAAACCGTATACGCTCCGAGTTACTCAACTGCATGAACGCATGCCCAATTCTGCTACATTATTCTCTGAGCCGCGTAAATGATCAAACCTGATGACAGTCTCAGTCTGAGGAAGAGACAGAGCCTACAAAAGGGAAAGTGACAGGCCCTTCTACAACAGATGTTTCTACCGAGGGGAGTCTACTCTCCACTGAGCAGTCTCACACATGAGAGACACCCAAAAGCTCTGGAAACAGTCCTGAAAATGTATGTTCACTGGTAAAAATGCTTTCCCCCCCATACGGACTACCCACCATTGAATATTCCAGACTTGTTCAAAAACACAGAGGGGTATTAACACATAAAAAGCAAAGTACCGTTGCCAAAGTTTGTACAAAAGGCAAGAAAGAAACCGCTGAAGAGCAATCTTAAAGGGATAGTTCACCCAAAAATGAAAATTCTGTTATCATTTACGCACCCTTATGTCGTTCCAAACCTGTATGACTTTCTTTCTTACATGGAAAACAAAAGATGATACTTAGAAAGCATTTTTTTCCTCAGGAACAGACATGGTAACCACTCACTTTCATTCTATGGAAAAGAGAAGCTTGAACATTCTTCTAAGTCACTCTTTTGTGTTTCACATACAAAAGAAAGACCTACAGGTTTGCAATGACATGAGGTGAGTAAATAATGATAGAATTTTCACTTTTGGCTGAACTATCCCTTTAAATCCTACCACACCGAGCATTTGCTTCTATTGATCCACAATCCAGAGAAGAGCCACACTATTGACGGAAAACAAAACACATTAGAAAGGCCATTTGTCAGAAATGTTGCTCTCCAGATCTATCATGAAAAGAAAAATTTTCCCACTGTAAACGATAACACACGTCTGTTCTTCATTTCCAACAGATCAGTGTTAATATGCAGGGGGTCCTGAAGATGGATTGCGGACACACTTTAACCAGTTAAGTGCCGGGGTCACATCACAGACGGGCTTGATAAAAAGTATGAGCCAGAAACAAGGTCTTCATTTGATATGAAGCACTTCATACATCATAATATAGACGCTGTAGCATACATATACACTGTGTGCTCGATTCCAGAGGAGATTTTCAAAAGAGGAGAGACGAGTTCATTGTAGGACAAGCTGACCTTTTTAATGATTTATATCCGATAACTACTGGTGGTTTAAGCTTGTTCACCGCAAAACTGCCATTAATAGGATAATTTCATATGAAACCAAACATGGTGATGAAAGGAAAGCTACTTAATAAAACAGAAAATATGCTGCTTTGCACATGCTACATGGTAGTGACTTAAATAAAAATTATTTCAGAATCAACAAATTCAGACATGCTCATTTACTAAGTTCAGTGGTTTATTCAAGCATTTAAACTCATCTACAATAGACAACGTCCACTGCACAAAACCGCATTATGCCTCTTGTTCGCAGTGGGTCTTAGGGAGCAGTGGCCAGTCTGGTGCCTATTTCCTTGAGACAGGATCTAAGCAGGAGCCAGACGGGAAGGCAAGCATTGCCTTGCAGGAGTCCGGATAAGCCAGCTCTGATGGCTTGATACAGCTCCAGACCCCCAAGCCTGATACCCTGGCCACAGAAGCGGGT
>NW_015554073.1:105770-123293 GCF_001515605.1 Sinocyclocheilus anshuiensis
TAAATAATGTTTGCCATGCCTGCAGAATACATGCTACTGTTTGACATTGAGCTTCCTGCTAGTAGTCTTTAATATAAGACTAAGAGTCAGAGATCAGCACCTGACAACAAACAACTGAAAATGCACAAAAATAATCATAAAAAAAAAATAATAATAATAATAATGCATTTTATTATTATTATTATTATTAAATAAATACATCAAATTGTAGTGTAGTTTAAATGGTATATATGGTCTCAGAATACAGCAAAGTTAAGTGAAAAATTGTTTGCTTTTGAACTTTAAATTAATTATAAACTGCATGTGTTTCTAAAACATATATTGAAAAAAAACCTAAATTCTTTTCCTCTCACAAGTGATGATGGAAAGCACAGCTTCATGCAGTATGACTGTGTGATTAAATTCTATTCATTTATTTCACCATTTGAGGTTTAGGAGGCAAATTGTGAAAGCTTGAAAAAGCTCATTAATAAAACTCGGTGGCTTCAATTACACAATAGATTTGTTCAATTTTTAACGATATCTGTGAGACGAAAACAAAAATCTGTTGATTTGATTTTAGCACTTGGGTAATTCAATTCAGATCATCTAATATATAATAATACACATTCACTTCAAAGTATAATAAAGTTAATAAAAAATGTGAAATCGCTGTACCTGAACTGTGAATCAAACATTAATAAAATAATTAGAGATGTGTTCTGACAGACAGCTTCTGGTATTATTGTCTAAAGTTGGGGAAAAGGTAATTAATTTGGCAGTAAATTTATTCGTTTGGCTCCTCTAACGAAGGAGAGGAAATTGCAAAGCGGAGATCAAGTCTTCCTCCATTGTGTCTGATCAAATGGAAATCTTTCTCTTTTAACACAATATGCACATTGTGTATCCTGGCCTTCCATTGCTGAATGACATGCTTGAGCATACCAGTAACTATGAGGGAAAAGCTTTTAATTACTTTTTAATGTTTTAAATGCAAAATGTTTTAGATGTAGTTATTCATTTATAACAGACAAATGAAATAATACAATTATAAAATATATACACAAAACAAATAGAAGTGATATGTGTATTTTTAGGAAGACAAGCTAAAATAGATTTATAGTGATATACGATAAAATACACAATAATATAGGTGTTATCAAAAGACACTACCATCAAAGAAAACTTCTCTATACAAACGACCAAATTAATCTTTTTAAAACAGAGTGAGCTATTTTTAGAGAGAAACCTAAATTAAACTTCTGTATAACAGATTTTCACAATACAGCTGTAGGTTCTTGATTTCTCATCTGGTTTCTGAACACACAGAGCAACAACCAGGTGTGTTTAACAAACATCAGAGATGTTCAGAACATTTTAACATATGTAAGTGCATTGTGTTTCATACAGTATGTTAAAGCTCTGTTACGGGATGTGCTTCATGACACAGTGGTCCCTGCAGGTTCAGTACAGGGTCTCTGTGGCCCACCTTGAGCTCAAGGGTTCTGGCACGCTGACAGACGGGACACATCGTGCCTTCAACTGGAAAATAGTTCTCCTGTGTCAGTAATGGCAAATAAGAGAATGCAAGGCAAGATTAGGCCAACTATAACAGTGCCTCTGGTAAAAGTATGAAAGTTTAAAAAAAAATCAACAAACTGTTTTGTCTTTTGCGAAATTAAATAGTTTTGTATATCCATAACAGCATTTTCATATTAAAAGAAAAATAAATTATATAATTCAAAATAAATTACATCCATTGATTTTAGTATTTACGAAAATAATTAAGCTATATTGTATTAAATAAATTATTAAATTATTTTTCCGTTGGAAAATATTTGCTGAAACCCAAACAGCAAAACTCTACTTCTAGAAGCAATACAAAACGAACATGCAGAAACTAGAAATTAACAATTTTCTGTAAAAGCCATAAATACTAAATGTAAAATTAGTTTTTCTCAACAATATCACATTTCGCGATTTATAAACAGCTTCTATGTTTCTGTCAAAGTCAACAGTAACGATGCAGAAGTGTATCATGACTCAATGCAGCCACCTAGTGTTCATACCATGAATCTTACCAAACATTTTCAATATATCTCCAAATCTATATCACAATTTAGCCCACTATTTAAAATAAAAACACCGAGATATTTTTTCTATAGCTGCTGGATAACAGTAGACCACAATAAAACTAAGTAGATTTCAAATTAAACATTAACCATTAACAAATTTTCATTACAGGTCAGGAAATATTTCAAATCCAAGTTGCATTATTTTTTATATTTCAACCACTAATTCATTACAATTTCATTGTATGTTACCATTTACATTTTTACTGTTTTATGAAATGCCATTGTGACAACTTACCCCATTTATAGTGACAATTTCACCTCTGAAATATGTAACCAACATTATGATCTTACCCTATAGCCTTTTTTCCTATGAATAAGTCATATGCATTTATAATTAAGAATGCATATTAGCTGATACACATTAAAAGCTAGCTATCTTCCATCCAATTAGGCTCTGTTGTTAGTCAACTTCATTAACAAGTCTAGTATCAAGTCTAAATGAACACACTGCTATATTCTTAATATATATCAGCTGTGTATATAAAGAATAGGGAAGGTTTTTTTCATGCATTCAATTTGTAAGACCATTCTACATGCCACTGACCCAAGAGGGTTAAATAGAGTCCAGCCAACATGAGACGTCTTCTCCTAGACTCATTATCAGCCTCATGTACTGTATTTCCCATACTAATAATGAAACAGTGCAGCTGGATAAAACACACACGCGTGATGAAGCATTAATTATGCAGCGCTAAACATCTATGAAACCAATTTGTAATCAGGAGGCGTGACAGCATACACTAGTGTAATAACACTGGAGCTCTCTTTACCCCTTATATGTGCACTAACAGATGCTGACGTATGTGAGGAAGGGCCTTATAAAAGATCAGTAAAACACCACAGACAGCACTAGCTATTGGAGACAGATCAATAACGGACATTTTGAATTTTTTCTGATATTCTTATCAGGTCGAACGAGAAGTGGCATCCTTTGCTAGATCAAATTCAACAGAAAACAACTGTGTTTTACAGGTAAAGTAACTAGTTCAGTCTATAATTTGCATAACTTTCTAAATTCACATAACAGCCACTCATTCTCAAGTGAGAAACCCATAGGATTTTGGCCCTAAAGAGGTCAAAACAGAAAACAGAAATAAAAATAATTTGCAATGTACAACCATAAAAAAATCTAATGACATATATAAAATGATTATTATAGTAGCAGTTATTTATGCCAGCAATAAAAACAAATGTAAATAAAAATAAACTATTTATAATAATTTATAATGCACAATAATGATCATGACAATAATGTCATTATTACTATTGCTATAGTAGTAGTTATGGTAGCAAAAAAAATGGGTGTGTATCTGTAAATAAAATATTTATAATGTATAGGTTTATTATTATATGTATTTGTTTATATAAAATATTTTTTATATTAGGTATATAAAATATTTAGTGTGTTTTATAATTATTATTAGGCCTATTATTACATAAAATATGCATCAAATATATTTTATTTACATTTGTTTTTGCTATAGTCATTTTTAAGGGACAAAAGTAGAAATAAAACAATGAAAATTTTATTGTTCTCTGACTCTTAACCCTCAAATTACTCAGTATCGTTATACAAAATATTGTTCAATCTCTACTTGCAATTAGTTGAAATAAAAAATTGTTTGCTATGGGTGATTTACTTTGGTCTTTGTTTGTGAATGAGAAGATGACATAAAACACATGTTCTACTAAAATATATCACAACTACAACTCAGTAATCATAGCAATCATAATCAAGTACAACCAACTATAAAAGCTCAAAACAAGACATGTAATGCGTCATCAGATAGAGTCACATTAAACATTTGAACTCCAAGTGTAAATCTGCACTATATGGCACAGCTCTATACACTGGATGCTAAATAAACTGTATCATACAGCAGAATAGGGAATATAATGCGTTTGCTCGGCTCTGTAAATGCAATCAAAACAGTGACACGAGGGTGTGTTTACATTAAAGCGGACGTGACGTCAAAGGTTTTGAACCTCAGCGACCGCGCGCAGGGCTAATGAATTAGCTAAACGTTTTACGATTTATTGCCAGCTTGCCAACACAAGTTATCAGTTTTTACGAGCTGATTTTTTTGTTCTTTGTATTCTTTTAGCTGTGCGGTTTGATCCAAAGGTGAGACGAACGTCTAAAGGCCTTTGCGCATGTTACAGGACTATGCTAGTTAGCCATCGGCTAACTTACCCTACTGAGCACAGATAAACAAACCATGATATCTGTATCAAATGTTTCTATTTGACCGCGGATGAATGCATATCATTTGTCCACCGTGTTTCTAAAATGTTAACCATAAGATTGTGCAATTGTGTGATTATACACCAAAACAATTTGTAGAGATCGCGTGCAAATGCTGCCGTTTTGTTGCAAACATGTTTTCCAACACATTAAATAAAATTCTTTGGTAATTTAAAAAAAATCTCTGCACTCAATATGTTTCCACGTCGAAGCCCGCAAAACTATCTTTTTTTATTATTTTTTTGGACTATTAGGCCTTGCATAAGAAAGTAGTTTGTTTGCAACTTTTTGCAAAAATTGTGCAGACTCTTGTTTGTTTAACCTTCAATTTGAGTTGTCTAAGTTAGTCACATATTGAGCACAATCTCCAACACGCTGCCACAGTGATAGCGTTTTTGTTTTCCGCACCATACCTGCCTTAAAGCTTCTCATATGGTTCTCTAACAAGTTGTCATTGCTTCTTTGTTCTCTCTGCTTTTCTATACGACTGCATGTAGGATGGATCTTCAAAAAATAATCCACGACGCGCTGTACGACTTCATTTTGTCATATATTCCTCATGCGGATCTGAGGTGAGGGCGTGTCACTTCATACCTTTAATTAAAGTTATTTTTTCTCCTCAATCATTAAAATATACCAGTGACGTGTTATTATTTTGATCAGTACTCTAGATGATGTGATTTTGTCCTACATCACTGGGGTGCTAGAGGATTTGGGATCTCAAGAAAGTGTGGAGGAAAACTTTGATGTAGAGGTGTTTGTTGAAATGTTGGAGGCATACATTCCTGGTTTTTCAGATATTGACAGGTAGCTGTGGGCAAGTTTAATCCTACTGAGATTTACAATTATTTTATATTAATACTGTGTAATATTTTCATGTTTTTTACTGCTGTTATTTTTTTTGTTTTTTTTCTTATAGTGCCAAAGTTTGTGAGATGATGTTTAATCTGGCATTAAAGTTGGCCTCAGCCCGAGACACAGGTAATTTTCCTTTCGTAACAGATGTTGCATTTTTTATTATATTATATTAGATACATTCAGTTTTGTCATAAAAAGCAAATCAACCAAAAAAAAAAAAACTGGCCCCCTGCGAACCTGAATGACTATTAGCAGGTGCACAGGACAAAGGCACTTGTGTGAAGAAACAAGAAAATATCCTGCACTCTGAAATGTGATTTGTGTTTAAGAATCTGGAGAGATGAAAATAGAAGAAGGTAAATTTACCCTCTCAGAAAGCCCTTCTTTAACCCACGGATGTTCACAAAAGACACACAACCTCACATTACAAGCAGAGGGAGCCACAGCTCAGGTAATGGGCCTTTCAAGCACGTTCACATGTACCAGATGCTGGCAAGCTGGTTTGCAAATGAATGTGTTTGGGAATGTGTTTTCAGGTTAGTGCATCATCGTGGAACACACAGGAGCAACATCTTCTTGAGATGTTTCCTAAATGCAGTGTGACTGAGGCCAGAAGTGCGTTGTCTATTGCTAAAGGAGACATTGAGGAAGCTGTTCGTCTCATTATTGAGGGAGATATCCAGCTTAAGTGCCCAACGTCTCTCGACGTAAGTTCATTTATAACTCCTTTCACTAAAGTTATTCAATTTCATAAAACTTAATTATAGATAAAATTATTTTTGCCTATTATTTCTTTAACTGTTATTCAAGATTAATGGTTTGTATATTTGAAAGATATTATAGTAATATGCTGTTGCAGATCAGTTCAGTGTTGATAAAACTATTAAAAACAACTTTTGTTAATTGATATGAAGCTAAAATAAAATATAAATATTAGATGGAAAAAAATTAAAAGAAAATGAAAAATGTTTCGTCATATATTTGTCAAAACAAAAAAAAGTTTAAGTAAAAATTAATAAATTGAAGCTAAAAAGAAAAAATGACAACTAAAATTACAATAAAAACTGATCATATAAAATAAAAGGATACTCAAAACATTAAATAATAGTATAGATAATACTAAAATAACACTGATGCCTTAAAAATTGTATATTTTCAGGCAAACCAAGGGAAGACTGTTTCTGCTGAAGTTGATCAGAAACTTAAAGCAAGCATTTTAGAAAAGTGAGTTGTTACCTTGATCTCAAATTCTTTTAAACTATTTCACAAACTTGTTATGTTGGATGTCACTGCAAGTTGCAAAAAATGTCTAATCAAATGTTTGGACCCCGCAGGTACATGCTGGTTGATAGTGAAGAAGACAAGAAAGTGCACAGACCAGTCACTCCAAAAGATGTACGTTTGCAGTGATTGCATTGTATAACATCAAGGAATTATGTGGATATTAATTCTTTCCACTTCCTGTATGGTCATCTGCAGGCTCCTAAGAAACTGGTGCGCTATCACGGCAGTCAGGTGGTCACCACAAAGGGAGAACGCTACCATCTAGTCAAGAAAGAAGAACCGGATGACATGAAGAAGACTTACGTTAGTCTCAAACCAGCACGCAAATATCGCTTTCATTGATGAAAGGCATCTTGATGATGGACCATTCAAAGTCAGCCCTCTTTTTTTTTATATTTGTGTCTGGTTATCTGACTGGAAACAAATGATTTAGTTTTTATTTAAATGTATCTCGGTCCAAATGTGTGTCCATTTACATACATGGTGCTGAAAGTTTTGTTTCTTGGGTGTTTTGATGTTTGAATTCGTATGCTGTTCTGTGTAATCTCCCAGCAGGTCTCTTTTTTCGAGCCCTTATATGTTACTGTATTTATTTTTAACTACTTTTTTTACTAAAACCTTAAGCTATACCTAAAAACATGAAGGTGTTTACATTTGACTGTTTTCTTTTAGCCAAACCCTGTTTTACAGATAATTTTACTGAGTCATTGAAATGTTCCGCTAAGTGGTTGTTTTGTTATAAAATCAACCAATTTAGCTCGTTTTCGGTGGCAGGAAACAGTTGAACATCAGTGTTTGTATTTTGCATCAGTGTTTATTTTCATATACAGAAATAAAAAGACTCCATATAATTTCCTACAGAGACTAAAGAATAGCAGGGTCTGTGTGACCGTTGATTTTAGTTGCAGTTCACAAACAAGGTCTGCCTGTTAATTTGGGATTCAGCACCTCATATACACTGGACAAGCTTTGGATAGACCAAACCTTCATCTGCATATTAGCTAGAGTTTGTTTGGCTATATTGTGTAGTTGCTTTGCATAGTTTTAGTAATGGATGTGCTTTGTGTTCACTATTAACAGTTGTATTGCCATATCCATATTACACCAGTATTTGAGATTTGTTTGTGCTTGATGTACTCCGTTTACATGTAGGCCTAAACCATGTTGTCTTTGGCATAGAATCACATTATCAGCTGTCAATTACCAGTCACCTCCACTGTGGCCCTGAAACAGAAATACAGTGATAAGATTCATATATATTAACATTATGGGGAAGTCGTGGCCTAATGGTTAGAGAGTCGGACTCATAACCCAAAGGTTGTGGGTTCGAGTCTCGTACTGGTTTCAAGAACTGATGATGTTTTTGAGAGTAACCAGTAAAGAATTAATGTATTATGAATGTTGTGTTTTTCCTCAGTTGTCTACTTGAAATACTTTTAAACTTCTTAAAACTGGTTTGAATATGGATTTTCTACCTTTAAGTACACAAAAGAGCATGAGGTTGTGTTTAAAGGTGGCATACCATGAAAATCTGACTTGTGTAACTTAGCCGACTGTTTATGTAACTCCTGTGTATTTGACAGTGGAAGTGCAATAAGACATGAAAGAGAACTTCGTTTAGTACTCGCATACTGTGACAGCCGCTTCTGTGTGTGCGCTTCGGATGTGTGCTCTCAGAAAACCATATATAAGAAGTTTAAAGGGGTCATATGATGTTGCAAAAAAGAACATTATTTAGTGTATTTGGTGTAATGAAATGTTTATGCAGTTTAAGTTTCAAAAAACACATTATTTTCCACATACTGTACATTATTGTTTCTCCTCTATGCCCCGCCTTTCTGAAACGCGTCGATTTTTACAAAGCTTATCGGTCTGAAAAGCGAGTTGTGCTCTGATTGGCCAGCTATCCAGTGCGTTGTGATTGGCCGAATACCTCAAGCATGTGACGGAAATGTTATGTCCCTTACCATATTGTGATGCCTTGTCCCGGCCAGAGCGGTGAGACAAAAACATTAAAACCCATTATAAACGAGGCATTTGTTGCATCCAGTGGGGACATAATTACTGGTTATAATGACTTATATGGTCTTTTTACGCGTTGCATTGCATCGCGCCACGTAAACATAAAACCATGTCTGCATTTGTGATCGGAGAAATGACAAAAAACAAGCGCTACTCTACACTGCTCAAAACTCGCATTTGAATCGTCAGTGGCAAATTCTTTAAATATAAAAAAACTTACTTAGTCTGTGAGTCAGAACAGCTGGCATTGTAGTCTACTCTTACCAGGATCAGGAAACAGTCCTCCATAAAATGCACTGGACACATCTGAATATTTGGGTTGAACTGTTCTGGAACAGTGTTGTAAATACATCTTAACCACTGATTTCTAGTCGTGTCCTCTTTTGGAAGGCCAAACAAAATAGTTTCGCTTTCACAACGAAGCACAGCGTCACACACGGCGGGCTAGAGTGGGCGGAGGCCAGAAGCCTAGAGTGAGCGGAGGCCGGCTTGAGTGAGAGGCAGCGGGCGGGCTTGAGTGAGCAGAGGCGGGTGGGCTTGAGAATGGCGCGGCCGGCGATTTCGACGAAGGAGCGTCCGGAAGGACATGTGACGACTCCGGGCTGGACTCCGCTTCGTCCACGGTGAAAGCTTTTATAAAGAATATCTCTTTGGATTTGAGACTTTAGTCTTTGCAACTTTACAGATCTTCTTTATGCACCACGAGCTTGTACACTCCAAAGAGAAAGGAAAAATTTAAATCGCATCATATGATCCCTTTAAACTAATATGGTTTAAAACGCATGATTTTAGCGCGATAGACATGATAATCAAAAGTTGTTTTTTAGCAGAGAATCTGAGGAACCAGCTGTAAAAGCACAGTTCTATTCTGGAAAATGGGGCGGGAGCAGCAGCTCATTTGCATTTAAAGAGATGCACGAAAACAGCTGTTTCTGCTTCCACACAAAATGGGCATTTTCAAAATGTTGTACTGAATGATCTGTGGGGTACTTTGAGCTGAAACTTCACAGACACATTCTGGGGACACCTGAGACTTATATTACATATTGTAAAAAAGGGGCATAATAGGTCTCCTTTAAAGAATAAATTAATTTTAGTGTGGAGGAGTATACACATCTAAAGACACAAAGGTGAGAAAAGAAAAATTAAACATTTTGTTTTCATTTAAAGACTTCAAGAACAGATGCAATCCACTTTAAGCCACTCAGAAATCAGTGCTGAGAACTAGAGAGATCAAAAGATGATGCAGATAGCCTTTGAACTAACGTTTTGTTCTCTTAACACTTTACACAACATAGTTCATGCTCTAAAGCAGAGGTCCCCAACCACCGGGTCGCAAGAACGTTCTGGGAAAAATGTGTATAGATATGACACTCTGTTATTTATTTATGTTAATGATTGTTCTAATTATTCTGTATTTTCTTTGTATGCGATTGATATGGAGTAGCAATTTGACAATTTCAATTTTCATGGGAAGTCGTGGCCTAATGGTTAGAGTCGGACTCGTAACCCAAAGGTCTCGTACCGGCAGTGATTGTAGGTGGGGGGAGTTAATGTACAGCGCTCTCTCCCACCTTCAATACCACGACTGAGGTGCCCTTGCTCCCCGGGCGCCGCAGCAAAAAATGTCTGCCCACTGCTCCTGGTTTGTGTTCACGGTGTGTGCGTGCACTTTGGATGGGATAAATGCAGAGCACTAATTCCGAGTATGGGTCACCATACTTGGCCACATGTCACTTCACTAAATAAGTAAAAGCTCTGATCTGATCTGTCACATATTAGGAGTTAAACGGATCGCAGTTGATCCGTAATACGTACTACCGTTCGGCACGCACGTGATTTGCAGATTAATTTGCCAATTTACACGTACAAGCAATTTTAAACCACAAGAAGAAGAAACGATCATGTTCCATGTTCAAACTTCGTTACTCACACAGTGTTCTCACACACAATCAAACCGCGCACAAGAGACGTGTTTCAGACAGCGCGGAAATACCCAGTTGCGTATAGTATATACATACACATAAAATTTGCCTACTTGCACATAAAATTAGCCAATGTCAAAAACCCTTCACGGCATTGTCATTCTCTGTGCTTTAAATCTTTTTTTCTTGCATATCCGAAAAAATAGTACGATTTGTGACTCAAAAAAAAACAATATAATGCGTTGAACCACTATATAATGCTATTATAATAGGCCTACTATATAATATTACTATTACTATAATACTATTATATTACCCCGTCCAGCCGATTCAAAGAATCCTAAAGAAAAAAAATTGTATCGAGGTTTTGAAATATTAAAGATACGATCAAATAAATGCAGCCTTATCTAACATAATACTTACTTGAAAAACACTTTTAACATTTTTTTTACTGACCCCAAACTGTAGGTAATCTCAATTTCAGCTTTTAGCACACATTTTTTTTAAATCTTAAACGCACACATTTTAACAACAACAAAAATTTAATTAACAGGATAAAAAAGTTGCAATAAAAAAAATAATAAAACTTTTAAAAAAGTTACAATGAATTTTCAAAAGCTTAAAGTTAGACCAAACTATTCAAAATCTTTTATTTCCTTTCAATTCATGGAGACAGCTAACACTGGCAAGTGTAATTTGTTCTGAATTACAATTCTTACAGAAATGGTACCATATAAATGTTATGCTGTAAAATATAACACCACGAAACTAAAAACATTTGCGTTAACGTACATGTAGCTAAAAAAAAAAGAAAAAGAATTACAAATGCATATAAACAAATGAAAATTTTAATTCAGTGAGTCGCCTACAAAAGGATACGTAATCCTTTCTGTTGTAAAAACATATTGTGGCTGACCATTGTATTCTGCATTACCGCTATTCTAACAGAAACACTGTTAACCCATGAGATCGGATATAAAAGCAAACACAAAAAACATTGATTCATGATAGTATCAACAGTTTAAAACCGTCAATGAGCCAATGGTAGGTTTCAAGTTGTAAATCATCCTCCTTTGTGGATATGCTTGAGGCACTCTGCCAGTTTCACTGCGCGGACTCTGAACCACAGGAGTTTAATCATGACATATGGCACCTTCTTTGTCCCAACATGGGACAAAACCTGACAACAGGCGCTCTGGGCGGTGTAAAAGTGCTTTACAGGCTCTGCTAATGCATTTGTCTATTTTTTAGCACGTAATGCAGCACACATATGAATTTAAGGACTTTTTTAAGGAGAGATCAACTCAAGATTCCTCACCAGTGGTTTTCTCCTTACACCAACATAGAACTAGCTATAATGGGTCCAGTAAATGAAAGCAGACAAAAGGCAAAAGTCTTTATACTGCCAAAATACTGCCATGCACTGGCATTTCAACAGTCTGAATGTACACACAGGCATATACTCATATCCACACATACATATAAACAGACCGTCTTAGCAGCACACTAAATAGGGTTCAGCTCAGGCCATTAACTCAGTTCATGGTCATATCTGCCTTTGATCATCATGTTCAGCAATGGACCAACCTGTGGAAAAGAGACAACAATCAATATAAAATGTATTCTTTCAGGGTTTATGCAGCTTTTATATAGTTAAATTAAAGACTTTTTAAGACCAAGTTAAGAAAATTCAAGGAATAAGTTTAAGGGAACACAAAATGTCATTATGCTTCGTTCATAAAAATGTCTCAGGAGAAAACATTGTGTTGTATTAGCAACACTGCAAAGTCTGAATAATATAACTCCCAACTGATTTCCAATACTTTTTAATTCATTAATCCAAAAAAATAGCTTTAATACCTCAGTTCCCAACCACTAGAATATGGAAATAACTACTTCTATTTTCTGTTCAAACTGCAAAAAACAGATGTTCTTTGTCAATATTTTTGTTTTGTTTTCCAGTGCAAATGTCTAAAGATTCTAAAATCAAGATACATTTCCTTGACAAGCAAAATGACAAGGTTTTTGTGAAATTGTTAAAAAAGAGAATATCTGCCAATAATGACTTTATGAATTTAAGACTTTCTGCTCTGGTTTAAGACATTTTTAAGGTTTGTGAAAGGGCGAATTAGGACGTATTAAGACCCGCCAATTCAAAACAATTAAAGTAGTAGAAAGAGGCTTTTTTGCTCTAGTCACAGTCAAATGTAGGCATGCACAATTTTATTCAGGTTTAAAGCAGGTTAGCCACAAATATACTTGTAATTAGGTTATTGTCAAGGTCAAAATGCACAGGGAATTCCTTAATGCATTATTCATATCTGAGGACCTAAAAACGGAAAAGGATTTGATTGACTGTTCTACTTCTCTGTACCTCATGCGGGTCCCCCAAGGCCTCTCCCAACATCTTCTCTATGTTCCTCATTATGGCCACCTTCTGATGAGCTTTCAAAGGGTACTCTATCCTCTTTGGAGTGGGTGCCCCCTGGAAATATTTTGTACAATACTGGTTGATTTGTGCAAAGTAGGGCTGCACGATCGAGCTGCGCAAAAAATCACGCGAATATGAACGTGGTTTTGCGCAGCTCGTCAATGAACAACGGCTCTGTGTAGTTAATGCTGCTCAATGTGAAAGCCCACAGGTGATGGAGATTTACCGCTGATTACAGAACCGGCTTTACTGATAAGATGCGCGTTAAATATCGCATTCGATTTATCGTGCAGCCCTAGTGCAAAGTTGTATTACTTGTATTATTATTAATTGTATTATTGTTTACAGTGCATGAGATGGTGCTGCAAAAACATACCTTGTACCAGAAGTTCACTGTGATGGTCACTCCTCCATTTAACAGGGACTCAATGTGATGCCACCTTTATCAAGTAAAAAATGCAAACATTTATTATTTAAGACAATTTCATAAACCTATGCAGTATTATGCAAAGGTTTAGGGTCACTATTAATCAGCTAGAACACATTAAATTGTTCAAATGTGACAGTAAAGAGCACCGAATTAGCATATTACTGAAGAATGATTTCTGATAGATCATGTGACACTGAAGGCTGGAGTAATGGCTGCTGAAAATTCAGCTTTGCCATCCCAGGAATAAATTACATTTTAAAATATATTAAAAATATATATATTTTATTATTTTAAACTGTTATAATATTTCACAGAATTTCTGTATTTTAAGATCAAATGAATGCGGCCTTAGTGAGCATCACTAAGACATCTTTCAAAACAATTAAACAGTAGAGAATATATAAAAAAATATAAAAAATATTTTATGAATTTAAATAATTGACTTTCAATTTTTGTTCACTCAGTTTAGGATTGCTTTAACATTTCTAATTCAGATGCAAATGCATTTAGAACTAAATATTTTAAAACTATTCTAAAATTAATGAACACATAAAACAAATCTTCCATAAAGCTTTTATATATGATAACATTCAATCTGTATTTATGACACAGACAATTAAGATAAGAGCACCATGCCTGCAGGAAAGTTAAACTGAAAAACAATTAAAATCCCACCCCGGACATTCCTTCCACACCTGCCACTAGGACTGTTCTCTTAATATAGTCACTTATGCAAAGCACATGACGTGCACTTTACACACATAAACTGCACTTTGGAAAACCTGTTTGGAAAGTTTTAGAGCCTTACAGGGCAACAATTACAGGGCAACAAGCTTCATTTTTGTGCCATGATTTCACGAACATATGCAGCTGATGCCCCTGTGCACCACTCTTTGTCCATGTGCCGGATTAGAGTTCAGTTATTCATACAAAGAACCTCTGAGAACATTTGGAAAACAGTACAACACTTGGTGTTTGATCTCTAATTCAAACTGTGCTATTCTGTGACACTAGGTTAAAAGAAGAGGAGAGATGTTCACACTCAGGCAGCCATGAGGAAAAAGTATGGACTGTAGAATTACACAGCTGGTTGGCATCATTTTGCCCTCCAGTGACTAGGGGGAGCAAGGAGTTGGAAGAGGAAGCCGTCATGGCTGAGTCACTCTCACAGGCTTGAAACTAAGTCAGCAGCCCATGGAGGCAGAGAGGCAGAGGCCTGCCGAATGAGGCACGCAACTGAGAGAGAGCCAACACTAGCTGGGTCACTTCAGGTCTGCACTTCACTGACTGATATTTTCAAGCTGTTTAAACACATAAATTGGGAAAGATTAGTAAAACTAAACCATGTGTATGTGTTACAAATGAGTATGTATGTGTGAAATCAAACAAATGCTCTCTCAATTAATTTATTGCACTAAAATAAAAAAAAAGTAATGGGAACTGAAGAGTACTTCTGCACTACTGAACAGAATTACTAAAATATTCTTAACAGGTTTTCCCAAGCACTCCTCCCGTCTGCCATTAGCTGGTCAAACAGATAGTTCTGCCTCAAACTCCACATTTGATGCAGACTGGCTGAATTACACACTTCATCTTAAAGCAATTATTGTCATCCATCTTTTCTGTGTATTTGAAAGCAATCTTACCAGTACATTGGGATGTATAAGACATCACCTGGTCCCACAACAGCCTCATATCCAACAGCATTTTTAAAATTAGGAAACTTGTCATAATCTGGATTCTCAAAATCAACCTATTAATGCAAAATAAAAAAAACTTGAAGAACATTTTATCATTACAGTATTAAAGAGTCTGAAAACAAAGATTTTTAGCCAGTGGTTCTCAAACTTTTCATACCAAGAACAATATTTTTTTCACATTCAATCTACAATCCATTTCAGTGTACCAGCGCTATGTACGGAGAAGGATTGCGGATTAAATATTTGTCAAATGTTATGTGCTAACTTCAAACCTGTAAAAAATATTTTCTAGGACCTAGTATAAATCATACTTGGCATGTCTGTTTATATGTTTAATGTTTTTGTATTCACTGCCATCATTTTGCCACACTGATGGCCATAACCATGGCAAATGAGTGGAAAAAGTAATGTGACTAAAACAGATTAATGTAATATTTTACTTTTTTGTTGTTGTTGCTGATATTGCCAACATTTGTTTGCATGCTGTATTGCTCAAGTACAATGTAGACTATGCAATACAGTATTAGACACACAATATTGAAAATTTTTTAAATGTATATTTTTTAGACTGTAAACTTCTGTATATTTGAGAACCACTAGTATAGTGTTATCAAACATATAATACCTGACTCTGTCTGTCACATGGATGATGAACTGGGTAAGGATAGAGGCAGTCAAACTGATCCGGAGGAAAGAGGATGCATCGCTTATGTCCTTTGATTTGTGCGAAGAAATTCTGCTGCTCATCATAGTGTGCTGGTGTCACATTGCCTGATGTGACATTTTGAGTGGATAAACAAACACAAAAAAAATTTGACAATGGTTACTGCAACAACTCACCGACTTAAATGTAGACAACGAAGGACAACTTTCAAGAGGGAAAAGCCAATCAAAATTTTATTTTAACTAATAATGGCAATAATTTGGATAAAAAGTAAGGTGCACTGAAACTGTACCTTCCATGCCTATGAGCAGCAAATTTGAGGTCAGAGGTCCCCAGTTCCGTTTAGCTTGCTGTTTGTTAATCCAGTTCCAATTGAATCCAAGGAAATCCACCACTATTTTTCGGCCTACTGTATCATTCAGAGTTTGTTGCAAGTACACTCTACAAATTAAACAGCAATGTCATTTCACATGTTAAAATGTTGAAACAAATTAAATCAAGTTACTTTAAAATGCTATTCTACATATTAGAATTTTCATATATTGTTAAGTAAATATCTATCTGAATTTGCTTAATATTTATTAATTAAGGTAAACCGTTAAAGGTCTGGAACCAGAAACAAGATGATTGTAAATGATACAGCGATAATACCACCAAAGCAGAGTATCAAAAGGTCAGAGATGTGGCCTGGACATCAGCTGGCAGAATTAACTGCTTAGTCATACACTGAAGCGATTTTATTTCCTGGATTGGATTTCACGCATCTCAACAATTTTCCACCGCACATCTACTGTTCATGTCATTATAAACAGCTCAAAACTTTATAGTCAAGGTAAATTTTAAACATACACCATACACAGATGTACAATTATTTGATACTAAAAAGGTGTTTTAACCGTGAAAGGAAAAAAGACAGAGAGCAACTGTCTTTGTTTTAATGGCAAACTTAAGAGTCATAAATCAATGTGCCTTCACTTTTTAAGTAAAAAAAAATCACCTCAGCCAGCATTTTAAACATGGCTATCAGGTACATTAATGCAAATCACATTGACGTACCTTTCTTTTCCACCTTGTTCCTCTGTTTGATGCATCTTGTCCACAAACTCAGAAAATTTAATCTCTATTCGATGAGATTTGGGCACAAAGTCCTGAAAGTTTGTCATCTTCTTCTCGTCATAATACAAGAATTTGTGATTTTCTGCTATGTAAACAGAGAAGTCCCCATTTCCAATGTTCTCTTGCAAGTAGGGTATGTCCCATTTTAGAGCTGGATATACTAAACTGGTATCTGTTAATACAACAGGCTCCTACAAAAGACAAAAATATCAAATTAACTATTTAGAAGATTAATATTAGTCACACATAATTGTTTTCAAAACAACAGATTAGTGTAGTGCTATTCTGGGTGGGTCATAGGTAGTTTTGCTTCATTATTCTGTAAGCAGAGTCACCTTTAACTTCACTGTATGTTTCCTGTAGCACCAAACACACTTCCACACTCATGTTTGCATTCAAATGCAAATACATAGACTAGAGCTTAAATATTAATCTAAACAGAACTGCAACAATACAACAAGACTCAACACGAGTCGTGCAGCGACCCCGCCAAGGCTCGGCGTTTATCTGACATAGAATTATACTGATGCTGCAGCATGAAAAAAAAAGTGACAAGTGCTACGTGACTAGAAGAACGTAGACTGTTCCAGCACGCTCACGGCCAGACTGCTCTCGCGCTCCGCTGCAGCTACACTAGACGACCGCTACAGGAACAAACCGCCATGCAGCGACACAGACTTTTACAGTAAATTACTATTATATACATGATATTAAATATTTTTAAATAATAATTA
>NW_015554073.1:123463-127631 GCF_001515605.1 Sinocyclocheilus anshuiensis
AAACGACTAAAAACACATCTGTTCCACCTTTATTTGACCCTCTAACTCTAACACTTTCTATTCTATTTTAAATCTACTTTATCTATATTTATCTTCTTTTTGTGTGTGTGTGTATATGTGTGTGTGTGTGTGTGCGTGTGTGTGTATAAACACTTATTCAATTAAAACGAATACTTTTTATTAATTCATTCTAAAAGAATTAAAACGCATGGACTCGTGAACAGCTAAGACAGTCCCCCTGCCACTGTTTACACGAGACAGCCGTCAACACAACAATGAACAACGTGCTTTGACTGAACTCATTATAACCCATTACCACATGAGTTTTTTTTGTTTGTTTTTTTGGTAACGTTACATAGCAAAGCTTTAATTATACTTTCATTTATATGATTTTTTCATACTTTTCCTTTCTGTTTGGTGCAGGAACCCCTCCCCAGGTCATGTAAAACCACTATAAATGTTTATATTTCTAATCTATCGTTAAATCATAGGAATAAATGTTATAAATAACGTTATACAATCTAACGTTAGCTAGAATGCTAAACGGCTTTAGGAACTGCACTATTTACATTTACGATATCTTACAGCAATATTGTAAGCTTCTCTTTTTATGCAGAAATTATATAAAGACCCGTTTACTAATTTTCAACATTTAAAACATAACTTAACACGGCAGTTACAAAACCATCTAACGTTAACGTTATGCTGTAACTGGGGAATAAATGTAGATTTATAACTGATCAGATTTGTCCGCTTATTGGGATCGGATATACTGAAAGGATCTCCCATCAAACACATGGAGTTTCAACAATTATTTCAACAGTCCATGATTTTATGTTAGACAAAGGCGTTTAATTGTCTGCTGAGTTTGGTTAAATCATCTTTTCATTTTAGTGCACCTTGCTTGCACCATCCGAGTCTCCACTCCTCCATCTGTCTGTCGCACTCTAACGCGATGCAGGATAAATCTGCCAACATACCTCGTTATTGATGAGGACCTCCGCACGCGGATCAGTATGAGAAAGTCGCGGTATCTGTCGGTTTGGAAAAGTATATTGCCGAAGCTGCGATTCATTCCAGCCTGGGTCGCGTAGATCCGTAAAGGCGGCGGCGGCAGCTCCATCGGTCTCTGCTGGGTCCGCTTCAGCCACGGTCGCGGCTGCCATGTCCTCTGAGTTCGCCAGAGGATTGCTGTTACTTCACAATAAAGTCACACGAGGGTGAACGGCACAGCCGTTGAGCTGAGAGAGGAGCAGCGAGAACCGCTCCTGGCCTTTCACACACCCCACAGAAACACGAAAAGACGAGCGGAGCGACCCGAGCAGTCACACCAGCAGCGTGAAAACAGAAACACTGCCGATATTTTCATAACACCCTCCGGAAGGTTTTTTTTTTTTTTTTCAAAATAAAAGTCTCAAGTTTTTTTTTTTTTTTCAAAATAAAAGTCTCTAAACCGTTGGACGCCGTTGTTTATGAATGAATGAGTGGGTGAGCAGTAAGGAAATGGTTACAAATCATACAGTCTATGTTACAAATATGTCAATTGATAAAAATATTTCGCAAAATAAAGCCGACAGGGTAATCATTAATCGGACGTGAAACGGAGAGCACAGCAAACAAGAACAAAGGCCATCATCAGGTAAGACAACACAAACAACTAATAGCCTAAATATCACCATACTTTCTTCCTAGTTGTTTGTTACAATACATTTACGACAGTAGTTTTGTATTACACGTTTTCTAAAATGTGTTGAAATATGCAAATGAGCACCATCTAATTAAATGTGCACTCATT
This sequence comes from Sinocyclocheilus anshuiensis, assembly GCF_001515605.1. Classification (NCBI taxonomy): domain Eukaryota; kingdom Metazoa; phylum Chordata; class Actinopteri; order Cypriniformes; family Cyprinidae; genus Sinocyclocheilus; species Sinocyclocheilus anshuiensis. Next base: position 125,259 of record NW_015554073.1, read on the forward strand.
TCCAAAACAGAATCTGAAAGCCAGATGCAAAATTCTTGATTCATTTCACATGCAAATTATTAAAAAAACATGTTTCATCTCTCCATAAATCAGAAAATATCATAGTCTCTTTATATTTTTGAAAAAGACGTCAACAGTCAGTCGTGACAATGTTTTTAAGAATAAAATGTTATTAAAAATCAGGATGATAGCCTGTACAAACGCCTTTGTAAAACACTAAAACTGAAGAGTTTGTTGCATGTAAATTACTGAAGTGGAGACGTCTGGCTCAGTTCAGGAGGGAAAAACTCATTTCCAGAAAATGGCTTTTAAAAATGTAGATATTGTAGGCCTAATTTTGCACTCTCAGGCACAAAAAGATAAAGTGCTATAAAATAAACACTAAAATGTGTATTTTGTATGTTTTCTTTCCACTAGTCTGAAAAAAGACATGTTATGGATGGAATTAGCCCAACATTTCTTCATTGACCAGTGTATGAAAAAAACTTACCTTCAGAAATATTTTTCACCTGATACTGCAATTGACCGATCAGAATCAAATATTCCAAAAAAATGTATTTCAGTAATTACATCCTTTAAAAAAATAATAAAGAAATAAAATGTCTTACTGTCCCACAGTCCTGGACATCTAAACCGATTAGTTACATTCCTGTCTCACAGGCACAAACCTATGGGTAAAGAAAAAGCCAGAGTGCGGATTGAACAGTAGATGGGGACAACTGGTTGCTTCGTGGTCGGCCATACTCTATTGTGCTATATATTTATATATATTATACAAAGGGGCTAAGAATATTCTAGTTAGATTCATTCGAGTTACCTGGGTATGTAGGCTATCCTTTTTATTCTTTTTGTATCCTTTATATATTTTTTATATATCTATTTCATCACATGAAGAGAAACACTTTCTTATCAAACTACAGAGAAATACATCTAAGTGAAAATACTAGACCATACTATGATATGGATTATGAAGAACCTTCAAATAAGCACCAGCAGGCCCAAATATGCTAGCACTCTTGGAAATAAACCCCAAAACTTTGTATCCTGCAAGTGATTCAAAGACTGATACCTTATAAAGATCATTTTGGAAAAACACATAAAAATCCCCCTTTATTGCAGACGAAATATCTATTAAAGGATGTTCATGATTCCTTATCTTCTGTCGAACACAAAAGGATATTTTTGAAAATGTCTCAGAGTTTTGCATACTTGAGTAAATTATGGCATATATATATATATATATATATAGGCTATATACAGGGGCGTAGCAGCCATTTTAAAAGTGGGGGGACAGTTGTCAGGTGATGTGACCCTCAACGGCCAAACAAATTATGTACATAATGTACAAAGTACATTCATGTTCACATAATAAATTCTATATAGAATACTAATTGGCGTGTTTTAGAGCAGCCTAATGGCAATTTTGGGAGCATGCCATGATAGCTTACAGGAAGCAAGACAGCTTACAGAGACCTATTTTTTGTGATATCAGACTCAAAAACACTAACTCTAACCCTAATTTTTTATTTTTATTATTTAAAAATAACTGCAGGACTTGGGACTTTGAGACCACTGTGGACATCTATACTTTATTTGTATTAAATAAAGATATAAAAAAAAGGGTCTTTAAAAACTATTGGAACACACTGCCTTTGCCTATACAACCAATTTTATTTAACAATTTGAACATAAAATTAATATGTATATATTAATGTTTAATTCCTTAAAACATTGGCAAGTAGTCTCAGTTAAAAAAAAAAGCACTGCCTTAAAAATAATTCTCTTCTTTCAACAGTTCTCACCTGTATAGATTCTGGAGAGGTCGAGCAACTGTCCTCCCCTCTCTCTCTGTCAGTGACAGACCAGTTAAAGTTAAGAACATAGCTGTAATGAATTAAAGTAGCCTACTAAAATATGATAAAGTATGATGAGATATCAGTATTCGGCGCAAAACAACTTTGCTTTATTGGGAAAGGATAATTCTACTCCGGACGCCAGTGGCGCGACGCGACAAAAGAACCCAATAATCAGTTACGCTGTCCATATTTACATTTACTCATTTAGCAGACGCTTTTATCCAACACGACTTACTAGTAGGAGAGCATATAACACACACTGGATCCAGCGCGAGCTCACATGCCTCGTTCTTAAGGGGTTCTTTTGTCGCATCATTGCATCCGGTGTAACGTTAGATGCGGTGTAGATATAGATGCCCCGTTAGATCAAATAATAACGTAGAAATTCCATCGCGTGTCATCGTGACATAACACATACAGGTGCATCTCAATAAATTAGAATGTCGTGGAAAAGTTAATTTATTTCAGTAATTCAGCTCAAATTGTGAAACTCGTGTATTAAATCAATTCAATGCAC
>NW_015554073.1:127692-128088 GCF_001515605.1 Sinocyclocheilus anshuiensis
CTACTTCAGTCTGTGTGCATTGAATTTATTTAATACACGAGTTTCACAATTTGAGTTGAATTACTGAAATAAATGAACGTTTCCACGACATTCTAATTTATTGAGATGCACCTGTACTTACAGTGTTTAAAAACGTACGTAATCATCTGCTTTTTTCTGGGGTGCATTTTACCCCCAAACCACCCAAAGGGCAAAGCGAAATCGCGAGAGCAACAGGAGATTTGAAGCTCATGACAGACGATTTGCCTTGTGATTGGCTGAATGTTAGTTCACTCAAATCTAAATAAACAAATCAGAGAACACGGGCGGAAATATCGAAATATCGGCGGTGGGTAAAAACAAAGTGCGGGGGACAGAATAACCTTTTACTAAAAGCGCGGGGGACATGTCCCCTGG
>NW_015554073.1:128890-157327 GCF_001515605.1 Sinocyclocheilus anshuiensis
AGATGCTGATTTCATTTTCCAGCAGGATTTGGCACCTGCCCACACTGCCAAAAGCACCAAAAGTTGGTTAAATGATCATGGTGTTGGTGTGCTTGACTGGCCAGCAAACTCACCAGACCGGTATTGTCAAGAGGAAAATGACAAAAAATGCAGATGAGCTGAAGGCCACTGTCAAAGAAACCTGGGCTTCCATACCACCTCAGCAGTGCCACAAACTGATCACCTCCATGCCACGCCGAATTGAGGCAGTAATTAAAGCAAAAGGAGCCCCTACCAAGTATTGAGTACATGTACAGTAAATGAACATACTTTCCAGAAGGCCAACAATTCACAAAAAATGTTTTTTTACTGGTCTTATGAAGTATTCTAATTTGTTGAGATAGTGAATTGGTGGGTTTTTGTTAAATGTGAGCCAAAATCATCACAATTAAAAGAACCAAAGACTTAAACTACTTCATTCTGTGTGCATTGAATTTATTTAATACACGAGTTTCACAATTTGAGTTGAATTACTGAAATAAATTAACGTTTCCACGACATTCTAATTTATTGAGATGCACCTGTACTTACAGTGTTTAAAAACGTACGTAATCATCTGCTTTTTTCTGGGGTGCATTTTACCCCCAAACCACCCAAAGGGCAAAGCGAAATCGCGAGAGCAACAGGAGATTTGAAGCTCATGACAGACGATTTGCCTTGTGATTGGCTGAATGTTAGTTCACTCAAATCTAAATAAACAAATCAGAGAACACGGGCGGAAATATCGAAATATCGGCGGTGGGTAAAAACAAAGTGCGGGGGACAGAATAACCTTTTACTAAAAGCGCGGGGGACATGTCATATATATATATATATATATATATAATTAACTGTAGGCTACCTTTAAGAATATCTGTAACCAAATCATCTGTCACTGCTGTTTCTCGTGACAGAATTTGCATGTGTGAAAAAAATTACACTAAGTAGCCTTTTCAAACAGTGTTAACTTTAGTCTTGGCCTATTTGTTATTTCACTTTTCCCTTGAGCCTTCACGGATGCTCTTCTTATAAAATATAGCCTACAGATAACCTCCGGAGGGCGCCAAAACTCGTCTAAGATCATTGTCACTTTTTTTAACCGTGCTACCTAAAGTTGGCCCACTATCGTTCGGGGGTTTTCTGTGTGGGGTCCGGGGACCACGAGGTTGACTCAAGGGGGTGCGGGGAAAATATGAGAAAAATAAAGTACAAAAACTTAAATGCATCCGATTTTGTGGGGGGGAAACAGGTATTCTTTGTCGCCTTGAAATGCACGTTTGTTAAATAATAGTTTGTCTTTCTAGGGAGTTTTTCCTTGCTTTTGACGCATTTTGTTTGTATATTAAATGAATTAACAGACAAAGGCCTACATTTAATTCAGAATGTGTCTCCTTTATTCTAGTATTGGTTAAATATTTTACAGATAATAAAATATTGTTTTGGTTTTTGTTCAGAGACAACTAAAACAATTGTTTTTTTTAGGCAAAGCTCGTTGTGTTTAATATCATGCTTAATATTTTTGTTTTGGCCTAGTCTGAATAGCAACTTGTTGTTTTATAGTAGGCTAACACAGCGGCTGCACTTTCCTTTTGAGGTGTAATGTTAACCACCGATCATATTTAGCTCTTTATAAATATTTTATCGTCAATATAAAAACAAATAGGAAAATATAGAGGGAAGCCGCCCTCAGGCTATAAATTGCTAATTCTATTCCTGGTTTTAGGACTAACGTTACCGAACATAATGATCTAGTGATCGTGTCAGTGGCAATAATCACCAGCAGATGGAACTATTGTGCCAAACTCAAATATATCTCTAAAAGTACTTGTTAATGCAAATCAATGTTTTCTTTTCATTTTCAAAAAAAAAAAAAAACTGTGCTTCCATTACCTGAATACCTGACCATTTTAGGAATAGGTAAGCCCTATAAAATTCTGCTTTATAATGTTTTAAATATTTTAGCTATGTTTTGTAGTGTATCTTTCATCTGAAAGTCATGTGAATCAACTGGTGTACAAAACTAGGGGAATGTCAAAGGGAGAAGACAAATAGTCCTTTCCCACCCACCGCTACACTCACACCCATGCTGACCTTAGCCACCTCTTGGTGTTCTTCCCCCAGATGTCTTAAGTCATAAATCCTATTAGTCAAGGTTTCTCAGAACCATTAAATGTAATTTTCCCAATTTCTGTGGATTGTTTCATTATTTAAGTGTGCTGAGAGAGCACATGGCCATCAGTCACACAAAAGAAAAAAATTATAACACCGTATAAGTTGAATATTGTATTTCAATATAAAAAAAATACTAAAAATACAGATCTTTATTAATAACAGCTTAAGAATATACACAATTCAATATAAAAGAATGTTCTCTGCTGTGAATTCCCATGTGTCAGACAACCTAGCTGACACGGGACATGCCAAACATGACAAAGTCTAATGTTGTTCAGTGTGTCACCTCACTCTCATGCCTCACTGCAAATCATCCATGGCAAGGCCAACCTTCCAGTCACGACCCTGCATTCATGTGAACACATAAAAAACGGAAGCTTAGCAGTAGGGTTTAAGGTTGAATCAACTGGGGCTTGATTTTTCAGCCATGCCTTTGGGGATTTGTGGATTTTTGAAATTTATTACCTCTTGTTTTGTGTTTGATATCATAGCTAGGCAAGATAAACAACTGAGTTCATGATATGCATGCAATTTCATCTCTATGCTTTCTAAGGATCCAATCATATAAAATACTGTAGTCATTTGTTTTACTACATAGCACTTGAATTGTATGTAGGACATTTTTTTAGGTTATTTTATGCTGACTCAATTTATTTTTTATAGATAAAGTGAAATTTGAATGTGAATATAAAACACACATTTTAATTTAATATATCTGTAACAATGTGTTGCCTTCATTGGCTATCCTAACAAACTAAATTGGAAAAAATAGGAGGAATTCACTGCATCTCCACATAATTAGCAAGGTGTCAAGGGGAGTTTTTATTTTTGATCTTGATTTCGTAAATAAGATGTCAATGAGGTGCTTCATTGAAACCACAGAAGCACAGCAGAACAAGCTATCACCAATAAATAGAGTTTTAATTAGTTTTTTTTTAGTCAGCATTTAAAGGGCCATAGTTTTGTCACTGTGTTTTACTCTAGGGCTGGCACTTTCACCGTTGGGATGGTAGCTGGCAAGTATTTGTTTATAAACCCTAGTTGTTTGGGTACAATACTTGAACTAACTTCTATTCAGCAAACAGTGTGAATCCATGCAAAGCCTTTTCCCAAAGTCCTTTTGAAGGCGACAGCCCATTGAAGGAGGAGGAGAAGGGGATTAGCATCTTCAGCAGCAGTGCATTTCCGAGGGAGCTGATTAGCTCGCCATTCATTGTTAAATCGAGCAAAGGAAGGCCCTAGAGGACTGAAAAGAGCCAAATAGGTGGGCCTGGAATAAAACATCCACAGGAAGCCCAACACAGGCTACATGAAGTTTTCCCAACATTTTTTTTCTCCCGAGATGGCGGCATGAAAAAGGAGATTAGCATACAAAATTAGATGCTAGATGATTTGTGGGGCGACTTGGTTCATGTTTTCCCTCTGTCTCTACAAAGTTAATTAAACTAGTCTTAAACAGTAAAGAAACATCCGAGCGCAAAGCATCGGGAGTGCTTTGAGGATTACTAAGACAGAAAAGGAGGCATTTGTGAAGAAGAAATTGAGAGAGGCGTGAAGGAAGAAGACTATAATTAAATGCTCTCTCTCATTGTCTCTCTGCCCCAGGGTTATGTGACATCAAGCTGAAGAATACAGAAAGAAAAGGGTTATATATGCCAAAGACAAAGAAATCATTAGGTCTGACCAACGGTCTACGGTAAATCCTTTGATTTTACACGGTGTGGGACTGGGATTTATGATAAGGTCTTTCATTTTTTAACACTTAAAATGTCATTATTATAAAGCACATTTATTTTTCCAAGCACAAGAAATTAGCAGAGGACGTTTTACTACAAAACAACTCAGTTAATTCACATGCATTCAGCAAACCTAAATGAATGAAAACATTAAAAGATGATACTATTACGTATCTTTAATTATGAAATTGAAAAAAACACATAGAAACATAGAAAGAAACTATCATAGAAAAACAGCACTATAGTATCTGTGCAATAAATTAACAATATACAAAGTGCTTCCTCTTATTTACAGTTCATATACAGTATCAGGGTAAAACTATTGTCAGAATTCTAAAACAGATGGAAACAGACAAGAAAAAATAGGCAAGAAATGATTCGTCTGGCAGCTGGAGAAGTGGCCTGATAGTGAATTCAAAACGGCTTTAAAAATGATCATTCCAATAAATTATCTATCAAAGTACATCCTTGTTGGTGAATGAAAAGGTTATTTACAGTCTATTGTAGTATATATCGGTTAGATGAGGTGTTCAGTGCTATCTTACAAATTTATATGGGAATAATTGTGAAATGCTTAAGTGAAATGCTACAGATCAATGCGTTCAAAGTAACAGCTCTGGACATCTACATTCTTAAAAAATAAAGGTTCCAATTCCATAGAAGAAGAATTTTGGTTCCCCAAAGAACCTTTCAGTGAACAGTTCTTAAAAGTACCCTTTTTTGTTGGTATGAAGAACATTTTAAAAATGGAATGGAAAGTTTCCATGGATGTTAAAGCTTCTTCATGAAACCATAGATGCTAATTAAGAAACTTTATTTTTAAGAGTGTAGGTGTTCATTAAAGCATTCAGATGGACCTTTGAGCTCACTTTATTCTCAAGCTCAGGATGTATTCTGAGAAAAAAACTTCTGGACCACCGTAACAAACAGTTCATGGCATCTCTAGTGCTTCTTGTTCAGCCGATAGCTTTTCCTTCGGCTGGCACTATCGTTCTTGACCCGTTTGGTTCTCTTCACACAGTAGTACTTTGTGACAGTTTTGCGGCACTGCTCGCATTTTACAGCGCAACACCAGTGGAATTTGCAGTTGCAGCTGGACACAGTCTCAGCCCTGCGTTCCTCCACAGCCAGACCACACTCTCCACACAGCCGCTTGCAGCTACGCTTCTCCCATTTGCTCAGATTCTTGCCCTTCCTCAAACACTCGCGGCCCTCTGTTCCCAGCAAGCCCAGAGTGCGGTTCTCCAAGCAGTAGTCAGGGGAATCCTCCAAGTGCACCAGCTCTTTGCGCGAGATCGAGCTGAAGGTCTCGGCGATCGCACCACGGCTGGCCGCACTGTTGCCTGCGCCACGCAACAGGTCCACCTTCACGGCTCTGTGATATTTCTCCTTTAGGTAGTTGCCCACTTCTCGAAACTCGGGCAACTGCAGCCAGCAGGTCTGAGTGGTGCAGCTGCCAGACACTCCATGGCACTTGCACGTCCTCTGCATGGTTCCTTTCACTGCCTGGTTGAAGAGAGGATCTCACGTTAAAGAACTCACTCATTCATGCATTCTAGAGGCAAATGTTCATGTTTCAAAACATTCTAATCAGGACTGAACTCATCAGTTGAAAAATACAATGCACTCTTTAGTAGGCACCCTATACATCCACTTAAACAAGCAGAAGGAAACTACGAGTTAAGAGGGAGAGGTTCAAGGTTCAAGTCTGGGCTTTCTCTTTTCTTGGTGGCTGTACAATAATTCCTGACTTTGGCTGAAACAAACAGCTGTCTTTTAAAAAGGAATGCCTCTTTTCTCATTCGCTCGCGTAAGACGCAGAATCAGGGTTTCACATCGAGCTAGATTGTTCGGCGCAGGAAAGGGGTGTATTTATTTGCATAGCCATTGTCAACATGTTTTCTGTCATAGGCAGACCCAGTGGCAAGTCCATTGAGGAGGAAGTGAAAAAGAATTCTTTCACATTTTTTCAGTTACAATGATGCTCCAGGTGCCAATGAATTGACAAAACCTGCAGACGGGGCACAGACAGGATAAACAAAGAGCACTTGAGCCACATGGCTGTGATCCCCGTGGCTCTCTCAAGTACAACAAAGACCAACATAAATGTAAGATCCTTATTGCAAGAATAAAACTAAACACTTATTTGGGAAGCAACAGAATACAGAACCTTTGCAATGTGCGGACCCCTAGGTCGTCTAATTAAGCTTGCACCACTGATCCCAAGAATCTCAAGTTAAGGCCTTGTCATAAAGGACATTCACAGGCTGTAAATAGGCCCTTCTGGTACAGCGCACCCTCTATTGGGAGAGCGAGTGGCACCTTGCTTATAGGGCCATGAATGAACTCTTGGGTGGTAAGCTATCATTAGAAGTGCTGAAAAATGATTCAAAAGCCACTCCGCGAGCTGTTGGTGGCCGACGGACGTGCCTCAATTTTAGGCCCCCAAACAACCTGAATGACTTCATATACCTTGCGTCCTACTTCGTTGTTGTGCAGGTTCATGGCGGCTCGTGCGTCCTGTCCGGTTTCCAGTGCATCCACAAACTGCTTCGAGATGGCCTCTCCGAATCCAACATTATCGCTGCAGCCTCCCCATAACCATCCCTGACCACCTGAGATGACAAAGAATTGTTGTTTGCTAGGCTAAGTAAAAAAAAATATATATATATATACTTAAATGTGGCATATACATTTATAGAAATTACTTTTGTTGAATATTGACAGCACAATATTGATTGCCACAAAAATAATTTTTCTTTTAAATCACTTTTCCTTTTCCTTACAAAAAGCCAAAATCAGGATTATGGGAAGGCACTTAAAATAGAGCCAAATGGAGCCAAATATTGGAGTTATTATACTATAAGTTATTATACTTATACATTGCCATTCAAAAGTTTGATGAGAAAATGATTTTCTTTTTTAGAAAAAAAAATTATTCAGCAAGAATGCAAAAGTTGAAAAAAAAAGTTCAAAAGTTACTGTAAAGATATTTAGAATGTTAGAAATAATTTCTATTTTAAATGACTGCTCTTCTTTTGACATTTCCATTCATCAAAGAACAGAACTGAGATAAATGTATCACCATTTCCACAAGAATATTAAGCAGCACAATTGATAATAATAAGAAATGTTTCTTGAGCACCAAATCAGCATATTAGAATGATTTCTGAAGGATCATGTGACACTGAAGACTGGAGTAATAGCTGCTTAAATTCAGCTTTGCCATCACAGGAATAAATTACATTTAAAAAATTTAAAAATAGAAAGCAGTTATTTTAAATTGTAGTAATATTTCACAATATTACTATTCTTACTGTATTTGTACTGTAATACATGCAGCCTTGGTGAACATAAGAGAATCTTACTGACACCAAACTTTTGAACTGTATAATGTATAATATAAACATATTTAAATTAATTCTTCTTTTTATTTGAGCTGGAATGATGTTCTCATCATTTTAGGGTTTTAGTTAGAAAGTCATGGGAACAAAGATGTTCAATTGAATATAACTTTACAAAATGCATAAATTATAGTTAACCCAAAATATCCCTTTAATGTTGATTGACTTTCCATCTGTGTTGAGATTTAGTTTATCACCTCGTTGGCCGTTCCTGGTGTCATCACATCCACAGTTGTCAAAGTCACCGAGGCTGCAATTCCTGGTCAGGGTATACATGACTCCAGCAGAGCTGATGGCATGGAAAAATGCTGTCTCTCTGTTTGCTGTGATTTGAAACAACACTGAAATGAATATGCTGTCTATGAAATATCAGGTTCTAGGCTACTAAAATACAAGCACTCAACATCATTGATTTTCTTCCTCATTAGATGATTTACTCAAATCTTTAGCATCCATCTCAGTAATGATGGCTTTTGACTCTTATTCCCCTGCATCAAAGTAGTAGTGCTGTTGGTCTGCTCTCATACATTGTCAGTCTGGGGTCGGCACTGGACTGCGACAGGTCCCCTCTTTGGCACTTCAGGAATGCCTAATGAAAGGAGTCTGAGGCAAACCTTTGACCCACACCCTTTGACTTGAGAGGGCGTCCATTTCACTCACTCACTCTGGTGCACAATATCCCCTTGGTGGCTTTTCTATTTGCCTATTAACAGACCAGGTTTAATTGACTCAAGAATGCAGTGTTTTCAGGTAATTCTGGTACTTTTATTCAATTAAAATATGTGTATTTTTAAAGACTTGAAAGCACAATATACATAAAACAGGCATCAGCAGAGGTCATAGTTCTCACCGCTTCTGAGTCCACTGTGGGCGGAGAGCTGAAGAGCCCTCTCTGGGCAGTTCCAGCGGTCCCACGCAAACTGATACTTGCACTCTTCAATCCCACTTTGAGCTCCTGCAGCCACGCTGCTGGAGTAGATCAAGTAGGCCTGAAACAATGCAAACCACACCGAAAAGATTTGGGATGAAATACACACTCACTATCAAGTGCTTACAAAACACACTGTGACTAAAACTAATGATAAAATAAGATGCTTTTCATTCTCAGCATGCACAGTTCATATAAAAATGCACCTGTATGTGAATTTATTCAATAATGATGTTTAAACATTTTAAAAAGCAGTCAAATGACCCCATGTCTATAAAAATAATTTTAGAAGTTGTTAGTATTTAGTTTTAAATATGAAATATTACTGTAAATGTTTCCCTATGGTTCTACAGTATAAAAAGTTTGTTTGCTGTATATTCATTTAATAAATCATATGTTTTAAAATGGGCTTTTATAGTTAACTAAAACCAAAGAAACACATTTTGTTACTTGAATTAACATAAAATATATTTTTTTTAAAAATTGGGGAAAAAACATTTTAATTCAGCTAGTTCTAGGAAACTCATTTTCATTTAGTTTAACTTGATGTACTCAAATAACTAAAACGAAAATAAAAATAATACAAGCTATGTAGACATTAAAAAACAAAAACTAATAAAAATTACAAAAACACGCAAAAAAAAACAAAAATTTTAACAAAAATTAAAACTGAAAATATAAAAATTAAAACTAATAATAGTATCTCATTGATACTAAAATAATGCTAAAAAGAGCACCAAAATTACACCATTACCTCTATTACAATAATTTTAGAATTAATATTAAAGTTTTAAATATTAGAAATATTAGGGTAAATGTTTCCCTATGGTTGCACTGTGGTGTAAAATGTATGTTTGCTGTGTATTAATTTATTAAATTATATAAAAATCTGCAAAATGCTAGCATTATTTATAATTAAATATTTTTTAGAATTAATATTAAAGTTTTAATTATTAGAAATACTGGGGTAAATGTTTTTTTTTCCTGTAGTTCCACCAGAAATGCACACAAAAAGTAAACAAAAGGGTCTATGTGGCTGTGAAACTGTGGTTTATACAATCTAATATGTCTCAAGTGGTTTAGAAGAGACAGAACCACAAGTGCTCTCACGGACGGCTGGGTTGCTAATGATGACCACCCACCAAAGGCCCCTTCCCTTGCCACTCAGTAAAAAGTCCTCACAACTTCACATTGTGAATGAGCTGAAGTGTGTGAAAGCTATATGGTCCAGTCCACCCCAAGCAGCAAGTAATACCTAATCCACAGAAGATACACGTTCAAGAAATACAGCACCTGTGATGCGACGAATCTTTTAATTTGCCACTTGCTTGCATTGTGATCACAGGGTCAACGTCAAACATTAACTACCCAAATCCATCCATTTTGACTTTTTGAAGGTTCTCTCTCCTGATAAAGACCAGCAAAGCAGATCAAAAGATGTTGGCTTACCTTTGGGCCAGTCATCAGGAAATTATTCACTGACCTGGAAGATAGAGCAGCCTATTAAGTCAGCTGACCCATTACTTGTATATGTTCCTCTTGAAATTTCAAGTAAAGCGTCACATTGATAAAACATCATTTTTTAACATTTTAAAATAATTTTATCTAATTTCAAATAAGTCACTGATCTTGAGTACATTTTTAAATGAAATTTACCGTCTCAAAATGAAAGGTTTCAATGGAGTTTCATACAGGCTTCATATAGGCTATTACATGTATATATGCATACAAATTTTGATTTGTAAAAAAAAAAACATTTTTTAACGATATATATATATAATGAGAATTTATCAATGTATAATGAGAACATAGCGTTTCGCTCTTCATCAGCTTTTGCTCTAACCAATGAAACGAGGCTCAAAGCATCTTTATGACGGAACGGGAACTGATCAGTGGAAGTGGCTGTTTCACCCCGACTTTTTAATCCAGATACCCAGAGATAAACACAGAATGTAAAAGCTCGATATAAATACACGTATATATGCTAAATTTAGCCTCAACATCGCCTGCGTACAGGAAAATAAAACGCTGAACTCACCAACTGCAGCAAGACTTCATGTGAGCCATTAGGATGAAAGCGTAATAATAAACCTCCAAATGCATGAACATCCTGAGAGAGACGACTGGCAGACTTTTCTTCACCTTGGAAAGCAGAGGGGTCTGCAAGAGCTCTATATAACCTACATCCAGAATTCAGAGGCTGGGGGTCTCATGTGTGAGCCAAGGGGGCACATGTTTGTTTAACTAGTGAAGTACCATCTCTTGCCTCTTGAGGCAGACTGAGACACAATTATCCTACCAATCTATGGCCTTTACCATCTCTGAAAATAATCTCCCAGTCTAATACATGTCATGAAAAGGAAAGAATTCTTAAGGACACATATTAGTCCAACACACTCTAGAGTTTCTTATTTCATATGAGAGTGTATATAGATCAATCTTCATTGCACACTAAGAAATGCTGCAAATGCTTTTGTATATGTTGCCTTATAACTTTTTTTTGTTTGTTTGTTTTTGTTTTTTTTTGTCATATGTACTGAACAAATCAACCACTTTTGTGGCTGCCATCACCAGTGCGTTGAACGCGGGCCATGATGGTCTCATGAGTTACCCTCCTGCAATCCTTGGCCAGTCCAAAGAAAAACATGAGATCTATAAACGCCTTGGTCAAATTCAGCCGACTGCCAAACTCACTTGCAGCATAATCATGGGGAAATGTGTGATGATAGTTGTGAAATCCTTCACCTGAAATTAAACCATGCATATATTTTCCAATCAGTACATACAATTTTGATATGTTCATTTCAAATACATGAGGTTCTTTTAAACTTTCTATTCATCAATAATCCTGAAAAAAAATGTAAACAGAAACTTTAAACAAAATATTGTATATATAAAAACTTATATTAAACAATAAAAATGGTTTAATAATATTTATATTATTTTATATATAGTATTAATACATTTTATTAAAAATACATAAATGTTTTTGTATTTTTAAATATATGTCAATAAATAAATGTGCAAACTAGAATATTTAATCTTTTTTTTTTTTCAACAAAATTGAATTAATTTATATTAATCGGTAAAAGAAAAGACACTGTTCTTACCGATGGCACTGAAGGCAACAAACTTGTTCTCTCTGGGATTGATGTTGTGGTCATAAGGCCTCATTCCCCACATGTGAGCTGCACTGTTGACCAGCCAGGTCGCATTAAGGGACACAGTGTATCTCAACAGACAAGGAACTAAGTAACTAGTCAAAAGACTCTCTTCCCAAAAGAACCAAGGTACAAACGTGGGAACAAAAAAGCACATCACCACCACAGATAACTTGTAATGCCTATGGAGAGAGAAATGAAAGATTAAAAACAACAATTTTTAATAGCCATTTTATCACTGTTTTACACTTGATTGTCACATGTTCTTCTATGTATGTCATAGATTTTCTGAATTAACATTGGTTGTTAAACCTTAGTTGGAGCACAACATGTAGTTCGAAATGCTGACTAACCACCTATACTCCTCCTATCTGATCTAGCAATGAAACGTGTTCTTAAACTCTTATCAAAAAGCTCAGGACTTTTATTGGATGTCATTCAAAGGAAGGGATATTGATTATTCCACACTAGCTAGTGCTAAATATGAGGCCTGGTTCAGATGGCAGCTCCCAATGGCGAGGTCACAGAGGTGTAATGAAAATTTTAGGTCATAAGAAATGACTAAACCTGAATCAAAGTTAGTATTGTCTTTGTCAGGTTTTCAGGTAAGGTTTGTAAAATATTTCAGAAAAAGGTTTCTCAAAAGCTGCATTTATTTGATCAAAATGACAGTAAAAACAGTAAATTGTAAAATATTGTTACAATTTAAATGAACAAGTTTTCTATTGTAATATTTGTTTTCAAATGTAATAATTAATCATTTTTTAAAATGTCTCATTCCTGTGATGGCAAGTCTGAATTTACGGCATCCATTATTCCAGTCTTCAGTGTCACATGATCTTTCAGAAATTATTCTTATTTGGTGCTCAAGAACCATTTCTTATTATTATTTATCAATATTGAAAAATGTTGTGCTGCATAATATTTTGTGAAAAAAATTTATTTTCTTTAGGATTCTTTGATGAACAGAAAGCTCAAAAGAACAGTATTTATTTGAAATTGAAATATTTCATAACAATATGAATGTCTTTACTGTCATTTCTAATCAATTTGATGCATCCTTGCTGAATAAAAGTATTAATTAAAAAAATCTTACAGACCCCAAACTTTTATACAGCAGTGTAGATAAGGAGATTTACAAAATTGAATATGAAATACCACAATATCCCACTGACCTCCTCTGAAACATTACAACCCCATCTGCTTTTAGATCAGCGAGCTCCAGTTTGCGTCCTTTCTCAATAACTTCTGGGTGTTTGCGGACCAGCAGCCAGCCGATGTGAGCGAAGAAGAATCCTCTGCGGGCATTGTGTGGGTCCGCATGAGTCTCGGAAAACTTGTGATGGACACGATGGTCTCTGGCCCACTCATAGATATCATTCTAAATAGATATATATTCATCATTATTGTAATTGTATATTATATCTGTCATACTCCAAGTTGAGTACAAGTGAGTGAAAAGTGAACGAGAAACGTCTCGGTTACGTACGTAACCCTCGTTCCCTGATGGAGGGAATGGAGACGTTATGTTGTGACGACATAGAGGGTTTACTTGAGAGCCCCAATCCACTCTGACTTTCAGAGAAAACGCCAATGAATTTTGGATAGTGGATTTTGCATACCTGAGACCCTCCCCGTGCATACAGGTATAAATAGGCGACAGGTGCATTCACTCATTCAGGTTTTACGCTGAGGAGCCAAGAACGTGTCCCTGGCAACCAGCGATGGTTCAAGGTTGTGGCATTGGGACATAATGTCTCCGTTCCCTCCATCAGGGAATGAGGGTTACATACGTAAGCGAGACGTTCCCTATCTGTCGGTCACTATGAGTTATGTCGTGATGACATAGGGGGTCTATGGAAAGCGCCACAACCTGAACCCCGTCACAACCCTGAAGCGCTGCAAATGTTGACAAGCAGCCGCATGTCAGACAAATGCTACGCAAAGGTCGTAACCTTCCCAACGCCCCAGCGCAAATTCACTGACCTTGGCGCCCGCAGGAACCAAAAGGTGAGTACATCGCTGCTGGAGATTGCCAAGCCGCTGTTCCTATGACAGAAAATATTTTCTTAAGAGAAGGGATTTCGACCTTCATGAAAGGCGCTTTACGGAGAAGGGCGCTATGGAGACCACATCCTGCCCGTAGGGAGGTATCATGTGGAGACACTGATATGGACTGACACAGGCCTGGGGCAGTACTACATATGGAATGGTCCTACCTAGGAGTAGGGAGGAACGGCTCCCACACTGTAAAAAAAATCTGTGACATTTACGGTAAAATTCCGGCAGCTGTGGTTGCCAGAACTTCACCGTAAAAAATATGGTAGCAACATTTTAGGTTTTACAGACTTAACTTAAATTCACAATAAAATACCGTATTTCATTAACTGATGTAATGTTAATAAACCAACATATTGAAGTACTAATATCTGTTTTGAACCATTGTAATGGTTCATCACCAAAATCTGGTGGTGATGAGAAAGTCACATGATGAACCAAAGCTCATCACAAACAGCTTTTCTACGAGCTGAGGAGGGCAATACTTGTATATATAGAAGGTGCACAGTGTCATTCACACAAACACTAAACCCCATCATGGTGACACACATGATACTGAAATAATGCAATAAACATTAATTTAACAACATTAGATGCAAGATTAAACCCTAATGTGCACAACTGATAAGAAAAAACTAAGAAATGTTGAATGTTATTTCAACAAAAAAACATCAACTATGAAGTGTCGTGCAGGGAATTCTGGGAGTGTCAATTTACGGTTTGTAAATTTTACGTAAAAGTTTTGTAAAATTAACGTAATTTTACAGTAAAATGCTGTTAAAAATACGGTTTTTGGAAGTGAAAAAGAAAAAGTAAATGTATAATTTACAGTGAAAAACTGTAAATTGACACTCCCAGAATTCCCTGCATGACACTTCATATTTTATATTTGAAATAACTATGTTTCTTCTTAGTTTTTTCTTATCAGTTGTGTACATTAGTGTTTTATCTTACATCTAATGTTGTTAAATTAATGTTTATTGCATCAGTATCATGTGTGTTACCAACAAAAAACATCAAATATGAAGTGTCATGCAGGGAATTTTGGGCGTGTCAATTTACAGTTTGTCACTGTAAATTATACAATGAATTTTTCTTTTTCACTTCCAAAAACCGTCTTATTAACAGTATTTTACTGTCTAATTACATTAAATGTAATTACATTTATTCACAGAATATAGTATGGAAACTTACTGTTAACCAGTTAACAGGTTTTTACTGTAGTATTTTTACAGTCTTTTACTGTTAAAATAATTTTTTACAGAGCAGCAGAGACAGACAGAGTGGTCTGTCAAAGGGAAGACATCGGTTCACCGAGAGGGAAACCTTACCGTGGAAGAATACACATATGGGATCAACCGCAGGAAATCAAGCCATATGGACACCTAGCACAGTAAAAGGGCTGACCGGAAACCCGGGCAAGCTAACACCGATACCGGGCCTGGCGTCAGACTGCTCCGCCCAGTCTGACTGCGGGGGGTGCTGGAGGATACTCAACCAGGGTTTGCTGACCGGGGAAATTACTGGAGGAGGAAAAGACGCTTGCATCCCCGGGTGAGGGGGAATGGCGCAGCAAGCGTGACACCGGCTGGCTCTTCCCGCCACTTACCTGTTACCCAAGACATGGGAAGAAACCGGCTCAACACGAAGACTGTAAAATCTCGTGAAGGTGTTCGGTGTCGCCCAGCCCCGCAGCTCTACAGATATTTGCCAGAGAGGCGGCATGCGCCAGCGCATAGGAGGAGGCAACACTCCGTGTGGACTGAGCCCTCAGCCCCAGGGGGCACGGCTCGCCTTGGGAATGGTAGGCCAAGGCGATGGCATCCACTATCCAGTGGGCCAACCTCTGCTTGGAGACAGTCTTCCCTTTAGTTAGGGAGTAATACAGCTGGCAGTGGGAGGATTGTGGGAAGCAAACAGGTCTACCTGGGCTTCCCCGAATCGACTCAAGATCAGCCGGATCGTCTCGGGATGGAGTCGCCATTATCCAGGGAACGTGAGCTGTTGTGAGAGCACGTCGGCTGCACGATTGAGCTCCCCCGGAATGTGGACAGCGTGCAGTGACTTGAGCCGCATCTGACTCCAGAGGAGGAGACCACCCTGCCGGTTGATGTACGAGACAGCCGCAGTGTTGTCCATGTGGACCAACATGTGCTTGTCTTGCAGCAATGGCCGGAACTGCCGCAAAGCCAGATGCACTGCCAACAGCTCTAGGCAATTGATGTGCCAAAGCAGTCAAGGCCCTGTCCAGAGCCCCGAGGCTGCCTGCCCGTTGCATGTAGTGCCCCAACCTGTACTGGATGCATCCGTCGTGACAACGACATGCCGGGACACTTGTTTTAGACACTTGTTCTACGGGCACCCCGGCCCGTAGAAAGGCAAGGTCTGTCCAGGGGCTGAATAGGCGGCGAAACTCCGGTGTGATGGTCACATGAAGTGTACCGTGACGCCATGCCCATCTCGGGACTCGGGAGTGTAACCAGTGCTGAAGTGGTCTCATATGAAGCAATCCGAGCGGCGTGACTGCGGCTGCGGATGCCATATGCCCCAGGAGCCTCTGAAAATGTTTCAGAGATACCACGTTCCTCCCTCTGAAGTTCAGTTCAGCACTGACTGGGCACGCTCGTTGGTCAGACGCGCTGTCAAACTCACAGAGTCTAACTCCACACTGAGAAAAGAGATTTTCTGCACGCGGGAGAGTTTGCTCTTTTCCCAACTGACCCGAAGCCCCAACTGGCTGAGGTGCCGGAGCACCAGGTCCCTGTGATCGCACAACTGCTCTCGTGACCGGCCCATGATGAGCCAGTCGTCGATGTAGTTGAGGATCCTGATGCCCACTTCCCATAACGGGGCAAGGGCGCCCTCCGTGACCTTCGTAAAGACACGGGGGACAGGGACAGCCCGAAGGGGAGGACCCTGTACAGCCATGCCTGACCCTCGAACACAAACCATAGGAACGGCCTGTGTCGAGGAAGAATCGAGACATGACAGTAAGCGTCCTTCAGGTCGACCGCTGCAAACCAATCCTGGGGCTGGATGCATCTGATGATGCGCTTCTGCGTCAACATCTTGGATGGGAGCTTGTGAAGGGCCGGATTCAAGACACGCAGATCCAGGATTGCCTGCCCGTTGCATGTTGTGCCCCAACCTGTACTGGATGCATCCGTCGTGACAACGACATGCCGGGACACTTGTTCTAGACACTTGTTCTACGGGCACCCCGGCCCGTAGAAAGGCAAGGTCTGTCCAGGGGCTGAATAGGCGGCGAAACTCCGGTGTGATGGTCACACGAAGTGTACCGTGACGCCATGCCCATCTCGGGACTCGGGAGTGTAACCAGTCCTGAAGTGGACTCATATGAAGCAATCCGAGCGGCGTGACTGCGGCTGCGGATGCCATATGCCCCAGGAGCCTCTGAAAATGTTTCAGAGATACCACGTTCCTTCCTCTGAAGTTCAGTTCAGCACTGACTGGGCGCGCTCGTTGGTCAGACGCGCTGTCAAACTCCAGATCCAGGATTGGCCGATGGCCACCGCCTTTCATGGGCTGGAGGGACAGGCTCGATTGCGTCTTTCGCCAGTAGGACAGCAATCTCGTCGCGCAGGACAGGGGCATCTCGAGCTGCCACCGAAGTCTCGAGAACACCACTGAACCTGGGGGGGTCGCCTGGCAAACTGAATCGCATAGCCGAGTTGAACTGTCCGAATGAGCCAGCGGGACGGGTTGGGCAGCGCAAGCCATTCTTCCAAGCTCTGTGCAAGTGGCACCAAAGGGACAATCGATGCATCCGCGGTGGTGCAGCAGTGGGAAGTCGTGCTGGATGGAACAGAAGGCATCGTGTCCTGGCTCATCACAGCAGGACTCCCCGTGTCCCTGGAGGGACTGGCAAGAGATGCGTGGAGAGGCAGTGTGTCTCCGCGCTGTGATCTCTAGGCTGCTGGCGATAGGGGGCATCGTGGGCGAGAGTGAGGAGGCAGCGCGTCGCTCACTGTCAACCCACCAGCCTGATAACCCGGAGGAAAAGGAAACAGCTCTTTTTTCGATTGTGGGTGCGGAACAGAAACAAGACGGAACAAAGGATAAGCCTGATAACCCGGAGGAAAAGGAAACAGCTCTTTTTTCGATTGTGGGTGCGGAACAGAAACAAGACGGAACAAAGGATTCTCCGCCCGGCCCTCCACTGGGGTAATGAGTGGAGCTGTTCTCGCCATCTCCTGAAAAAGAGCAGCTTCCCACATCTCCGGGTTGCCCGTGTCAGGGCCGCTTTGTCGTCTTTTTAGAGGACTTAGGGGCCGGCTGGGATACAGGGGGTGTCACAGTCCTCCGAGAGACTCGACGCACCGGCCTTGACGGTGTCTCAGCACGGGGCAGAGGTGCTCCCGAGGACGCAAGGGGGCGCCCTTGCCGACGAGCAGGCTGAGGTGCGG
The DNA here is from genome assembly GCF_001515605.1 of Sinocyclocheilus anshuiensis. Lineage (NCBI taxonomy): Eukaryota > Metazoa > Chordata > Actinopteri > Cypriniformes > Cyprinidae > Sinocyclocheilus > Sinocyclocheilus anshuiensis. The sequence goes on from NW_015554073.1 coordinate 146,795, forward strand.
ACTTTGTCGACATCGCTCATCTCAGTGAGGTTAAGCCAAAGATGGCGCTCTTGGGCCACAAGCGTGGACATCGCCTTCCCGAGGGACCACGCCGCGACTTTCGTTGCCCAGAGGGCGAAGTCAGTTGCTCTGCGCAGTTCCTGCATCAACCCTGGGTCAGAACTACCCTTGTGCATTTGTTTGAGTGCCTTGGCTTGGTGGACCTGCAGGATAGCCATGGCATGCAGGGCAGAGGCGGCCTGGCCCGCAGTACCGTAAGCTTTGGCCGCGAGAGCGGCCGTCAGCTTACAGACTTTGGACGGGAGACGCGGACGATTCCTCCAAGTGGCGGCGTTTTGCGGGCACAGGTGCACCGCAACCACTCTCTCCACCTGGGGAATGTCTACGTACCCCCTAGCCACCCCTCCATCGAGAGTAGTGAGCTTCTGGCTGAAAAAGGGGCCGTCCACGACTTCGTCAGCTCCTCATGCACCTCCAGGGAAAAAAGGCACCGGCGCGGTTGTGAGCCGCACCAAGCGCCGAGAAACCGTGAGGGCTTGGACTGGGCAGTGTGTTCACCTCCAGCCTGATACTCATTGCTGCCCTGGAAAGCTTGGCCGTCAACTCTGGGTCTGATTCGGCAGTGGCGGCAACACCCGAGCAGGGCAGCCCCGCCGAATCTTCATCCACGGAGGACGATAGCCTATCCCCCGATGCTGCAATCGACATCCGATCCTCCGGCGACGCACCAAATGCAATGATGGGACCATCACGACACTCTAGAAAACGCATAGCAACACCCTGACAACACCCTAGAATCTACTTAGCAAAAAAAATGTGTGCACCGAATGAAATGCTGGGACCGTCACGAGCCGGGCCAGCGAAATTACTTCGGAGCCGCATGGGACATTCGCTGCGAGAGGATTGAGAGATCCGTGGGGACGTGCCCGGTGGAGAAGCTCTCACTGTGACCCTCAGATCTCCCAGAGCTCTAGCCGGCGGTCCCCTGCTCGTGACTGGGAAACCGGGACGGGTAGAGACAGAGGGTGCCGCTTCGTTCCCCGTGAGGAGAGAGAGGCAAGATAGCAGCGAAGCCATGCTCATATGCTCGCAATGAATGCATGAGTCATCCACAAACGCAGCTTCAGCGTGTTGGATGCCCAGACACTGAAGGCAACGCTCGTGGCTGTCGACAGAGGACAGGTAACGACCGCAACCAAGAGAACAAGGACGTAACGGCATCTTTAAAAAGTCCGTGATGAGAAACTGCTCTTTTAATTGAAGCACCCAGGGGAATCGCTGAATCAACAGGGACACCGCTGTTTGTGCCGTCACGCCAACCAGGAACAGCTTCTTTCTTCCAGTCAGATCAGAAAGGCTTTGTGGAGAAGAAATCATTCACCCACTCGTCTCCGAAGCAAAAATCTGAATGAGTGGATGCACCTGTCGCCTATCTATACCCGTATGCACGAGGAGTGGCTCAGGTATGCAAAATCCACTAGCCAAAATTCATTGGCGTTTTCTCTGAAAGTCAGAGTGGATTGGGGCTCTCAAGTAAACCCCCTATGACGTCACGACATAACTCGTAGTGACCAACAGATAGGGAACTGCAAAATTAATATACAGTATATATATATATATATATATATATGCACATATGGCAAGTGTAAGTAGTCATTTGGCAGACGCTTTTATGCAAAATGTCTTACACTACACTTACTACAGGGACAGTTCCAGGTGGACATCCTGGGGTTAATTACTTTGTTAAAGGGAACAATGGCTATTGCTCGGCTCTTGTGAGGTTTGAACCTATTAGCCCTTTAACCACTACACCATCTGAGCTGCATTCGAGTTTACAGCATTATTTAATGTGGAAGATTGTTTCATCCACTTAAAAATGTTTTACCTGAAAAGCCATGGAGTTCGCAGTCGCTAGGAAGATTCGTAATGGCAATGAGGCTTTGTAGGACCTGTGGCTCCAAAGGCGATGGGCGCCAGCGGTTATTCCTAGAGCACTTAGCATGAAACACACTCCCACTGTCACATTAATAGAGAAAATAGAACAGAATGCTTAAAAACAAATTAGTCTGAACTACACACAGCTTCTATAGTGTGTAACGGTGTGTGCACCCTTGATTTGCTCTATGAGAGGACAAAATGTCTCGCTGTGTGTTGTCAGACAAGGCTGCAAGGGATGTGGGATACCAGGCCACAGATTGTGAAGAAGGGCACACTGTCATGACCCAGCTCAATTTACAATGGAGAGCCTATTTCAGCAGCAATTGTTCTTTGTTCAACAGGGTGCAATATTATGCAGCCCTGTGATGCCAAAAATGTACACAACAGTGGAGCACAGTTATAGTTTTTGGTAGGATTTCAAATTATTCACGGGACTGTCTCGCTATCACTCACACACACATGCATGCTTACAAAACACTTTTAGCATTGGTCTACATAACACATTTAGCTGAGACAAAGTGGCCTGACATTTTCGCTTTTGGAAACAAAAGTGACACAATAATTGATCATATCTGAGAACAGTAATCACAACTTTGAATCTGTAAAAGAAGAACACCTCCACCCTTATGAGAGGAAATACCTGCAAAACAAGAAAGGGAAACTGGGGAGTGTGGCTGAGTTTAACCAATTATACTGCACATGAGCGATAGAGTTTAAATCATACAAGTTGTAAGTTAGTGTAAAAATTATTAAAGAGTTACATGAGAAAAAAAGATAACAAAAAAATATTTTGAGCTAAGAAAGTTAAATGCCATGTCTGATTTATAGTTTGATTCATATTCATGTCATGGATGTTAAAAGACTGAACTGATATAATACAAATCAGCAGGTTTTCCTGTTTAATTTTATATATAAAATCCACAAATGAATCGATTTCCAATGTATTTCTACTAGACACATGAAGATTGCAGAAAAGAGACTTTCAGTGACCATAAATGTGAAATTAACTAACAATTTTATATTTGATTAAAATGATCAGCTTACATTTGACTTATTTAATATGACTTATTTCCATATTTGTTGCCAATTGTATTTACAAATGTTTTTAATTAAATGTTTACTATGTTTACCATTTTGAGTCCAAATGAAAAGAGGGTTATGGTGGGGATGGTTTAGGCTTATAAGTATAGCCTATATAAAATAATTTATGTGCGTGTGTCTGTCTATCTATCTATCTATCTATCTATCTGTACACAAAACAAGTAGTTGCAGACAATACAACATTATCCAGTCTCTTTATAATTTAAGATTAGGCCATAACAATAAAAACGCAGTAAACACACAATCAGGTTGCTAACAAACGTCAGTCAGTTTATAGAATCAGAATTAATGATTAACAAAACATACTCACTCCATATCAGCGTTAAGGATGAGACAGATGGAAGAATCATCAGACCATAAAGAGCTCCTAGGTGCAAAAGAGACATTAATATAACGTTTCTCCATACGATTTTCACTGGAGGACTCGGGCCCGGTTTCTCCTCGTAAGCATCATCATAAACATCCTCTGTCGTCGTTTCGGCCATTTCTTTCATCCTCGTTATTGTCTCCTGTAAAGAGAACGAGTCGATTATATTTTCACGACCGACGGCAAAGAAATGCCATCTGTCATTTCAGTCATCATTATTATAAAAGACAAAGCCCTCATACAATGAATACATTAAATTCTGCACAAAATGGATGTGACTTCTGTCTCAATAAGGCACGCTGGAATAAACCCGCATTCGCGCATCTGCAACTCGCTTACCTTGTTTGCGATGCAACCATAAAGAAATATCGCAATTTGATTGATGCTAGCAGGCAGGTTCCCGGTTCTAGTGATTTTTATTTTTTTTTGCGTGTCTAAGCCTCTGGTTTCGTTTAAAATGATGCAATTGGACGAGGCTGAGAGGATGCCGTCTAGCCCTACCAGTTTCATTGGTCGCCTGGTTATCTGATGCGTATGTTGTGGACGCCATGTACGCTGGTGTTTGATAGCCAACACTCTCACTGTGTGAGACCGATCAGATCATATCTCTACAAAGCTTGTTTTTTTAATGGTCATGAGTAAATTAGAAAATACAGGTCGATGCCCTTCGAACCCATATCTCCTAAGTCAATGTGTGTTATACACTGTTTGTATAACTATGCACACACTATGCAATGGCTACTTTCAGCACATATAAATATATCTGTTAATGTGTTTACTGTATAGTGAGTTTTACAATGCTTTAAATACAAATGCAAAGCTTTCAATATTTTCCAAGAATAAGCTTATTTTGTTTCTAGCTTAGTCTAAAAAGTTAGCATTGGCTTCTTCTGAAGTGCTACACTGGTGTTACAACAGCTACGATTTCCTCAAGAGAAACTATGGATCCGTATGTGCTAAAATGACGGCAAATCTGTAGTTCCTCAAACAGGAATTAGTTCATGTAATTTCCCATAGCTAGATTTCATCTCCAATTTCAAAATGTACTGCTGAGCACATTACAGTAATTGAATGACATTGTATTTTGCACTCATGTCACTGTTTCATGTTACACAAAATGGCTCAGTCTTTTAACTCTGGTCAAGAAGCATTTACTTAATGGCTGCTCAATCGGTGCACTTAAAAGTTTTTGCCTAGTTCAGTAGGTGATTCGTTGTCAGCTTTCTTCATCCAAATGATCAGCCCTTTTCAGTCACACGTAACAGTGTCGTACTGAAGCCTATGATGGTGTTTTTTTGTCCAAACTTAAACAGAAAGACCATAGCACAGTTGAAAATTATAGTTGTGTTCATCATATGTTTATTTCGTGGTGCATTCATATTTTCAAATGTGAACTTGTTGTTAATGCTTAAGGAATCTGTCTTGTTTTCGCAACTTGATCATACTTACCATCAGACTTCACAAATTCTGTAAATATAGATAAATACACTGGCTTTTCTGGGCAAGTTGGTTATGAAAATAGAACAGATTCCTTAAGCATTCACATTTGAAAATATCTAACTGCATCTCTGTAGCACTGCACAAAATAGAGGGATGACGCAATAGCACCCTCTAGTGATAATGTAAGGGATCTGCTATAGAATCAAACAAACAAAACATATCATTGAGATGCTAGTATATTGTTGAACTGCTATTAGATAAAATAGCATGTTCTTATAAAACATGTTTTACATTGTAAATCTGTCATGTCAGTATCACTGAGATACTTTGATTTATTTTTTCCATTTAATTTCAGTTTTAGTAATTTTGTTGTGGTTTGTTATTAGTTTCTTAATGTCTATACAGTTTTTATTTTTAGTTTGTTATTTTAGTACAGCAAATTAAACTAAATGAAAATATGAAATGTTTCCTTGTCAACTAGACAAAATAAACTAGTCTAATACCGTTACCGTTTATTTCATTTTATTTTAGTTTTTGCTAACTATACTAAATATTTCACGAGAGAGAAACTGCATTGAAAATTTTCCATTGACATTTAATGGCATTAATAAAAAGTCATTTATCTGAATGAATTCCAAAACAACTACTATTGCTCAAACACAAGCACTAGTTCACAGTGAGGAGTGTGTGGAAACAGGTCCACAGGGATGGCCACAGTTGGTTTGAAGGCTTCTCCAATGATCTTCCTCTTATAGTCTGAACTGCACAGGCCTATAAAGTTCCTCATTGCCTCCCCATCAGGTTTGCATGATATATAGACAAGCCTTCTTATGGCTGGGTGGTTCCTCAAGGCTCTGACAACTCGATAATGTAGGCCAGCCCTGGACGGATTCACAACAGCTGTCAGCCCGCCGTCAGAATTCAAAGTGGCCATCAGATTTGGTAGAACAACTTCCGCTTTGCCTGAGAGATATTCACAATTATGAACTCTGTTTAGTGCTGCATTAAACTTGGCGTCCTCAACCGCCTGCTCAATGAGCTCGATGCCAATGACTCTCTCCATCTGTGGCGATAACGAAATGCCAATAGCTCCAGTACCACAGCAGACGTCCAACAGAGTGCCCCCAACACAAGCCCGATTCAGCTCCGCAACAGTCTTGTACAAAGCTTCTGCCGCTCCCCGATTCACCTGGAAGAAAGAATCAGCGGAAATGCGGAACCTGAAGCCAAGCACCTCCTCAAAGATATGGGGCTGTCCGTGCAGAAGCTGATAGGGGGATTGTTCATGACTGCAACGGGTCATTGTGGTCTCCTGGAAGTACAGAGAATCCAGTTGACAAACTGCTCCTGGACCTTTTGTGAAGTACTCCACCAGAGCAGCTTTATGGACGGCTATCTCCTCAGGCGTTAGGGTTTGGGGATGGAAGTAAACTATGGCCATCGTGTGACCGGCGGAATTTGTTCTTACCGTGATTTCTCTCCAGTGACCACCATCGTGAAGTAAAATGCATGGTTTGAGTGGTGAGAGGCGTATAAAATCTTCATAGTGCCTTGCAACCATCTTGTGTTTTGAAGGCATGTTCAGGAGATGGTCACCGTGGACACAGACAATGTTGCCTGCTTTACCAGTGCCGATATAGAATCCAACAGTTTTTGGATTCCCATCTACCCCTATGTTGACAGAGAAAGTTGATTTGTTGCGGTATCCATCACTCACTGGTGAGGCTACTATGGGAAGGAGGGGGAATCTTAAGTCATTTGAAAACGGGTGCATTGAATCCTGAGCTAGTTGCTTTGTCATCTCAAGTAAGATCTTGTGCTGCTGCTCTTGTTTCCACTGGAGCTGCTCCTCATAACTCATTCTCCACAGAGGAGTCACAGTATCAGCCAGTCTCTCTTCCCAGGAGAGAGTATGCCAGTCTGCAGGTAGTTTGGGTTTCCTTTCCTTTCTTCTCTTTACAGGCTTACAGCCAGTATTGACAGCACAGCGGCTGGTTATTGAATAGCTGAAGCATGTTTTTGGCATAATGACTGCTTGTTTCAGCAGTGGCCAGGTTAAATGTAAGCGCATTGTTTTATAGGTGCAGCTTTTGAGGTCACGCGATCAAAAAACTACATTGAATAATGTTATGAAATGATCGCGTCAGTGCGCTAGAAATATTTTGCCTCACAACATACACGTGTAAACTGTCAACAGTCCGGTAAAACAAATATTGTTCCTTGTGCCTTATTTCCATGTGCCCACAACATCTTGATATGGCGTTCTAATGACGCTACTTTCTTTACTAGCGCGCCCACTCTGCTTTCAGACCGCAACAGCAAGTTTCCGGAAATACAAAGGGTTTTTAATTTGTTTCATCATTATTTTACTGTTAATATGATCTAAAAAGTTTACATTATTATTATTATTATTATTATTATTATTATTATTATCATAATCAACGAAAAGATTAAAGAAATGTTAAAAATGATGTTGTACAAACCTTAAGGAGAACAACACTCATCGATAAGCAGAATAAACAAAATAATCGAAGTAAACATAAAATAAATAATTGTAAATAAATGTAGTTATTTTAAAAATATATTGAATAAAAACCGTTATAAAAAATTATATGGAAAACATTCATTTCATAAGTAAATCAAACCTTATCAATCGCCAAACATTTCTTATATTGCTTCAACAATTACATAACCTAACAAAATTGCCAAGGGTATACAAAGAAAATAAATATTAACTATACATAATCTAAATCCACCAAATAAATAAAGTAAAAACAAATGAATAAAATAATGAAAGGCCTTGCTATTTCGCAATATCTTAAATGTACTAAATAGATTTTTGCAACTTTCTTGTTTGTACTGTCCTTAATTGTGCATATATACATTTTCTAATTCCTTAAGTACCATGCACAGAGGAAAAGAGGTTTCTGACTGCTTAATACTCTTACAGTTCATCCAAAAAAAAAAGACAGAATCTCATATCATAAAAGAGAATTGCACAACAATGTGTCATTCATAAATCTAGAAACCTCCCCACCATAACTTCTGTGTGTATTGACAATGCCAGAAAATATGAGGTGCAGTTTCTCAATGTAATGAACAAAACCAAAGCTACCAAAGACTGAGAGGGAGTTTGATAGATACAAAGTGGACGTTCTATCCATTAGTGAAAACTTCTTGACGTTGTTGTAAACGTCATCAGGCTGCGTCTGGGGGGGTGGGGGGTGTCAGGAAAGAGATCAGTCATCAGTTCCGCCGTCGCAATGGAATCAAACAAGGACGAAGCGGAACGCTGCATCGAAATAGCGATCGCAGCGCTGCGAGAGAATGAGCCCGACAAAGCCAGGCGGTTCCTCAAGAAGGCGCAGAGACTGTTTCCCACAGACAAGGCGAGATGTGCGTGTAATGTAAATAAGTGTATAGCGGAGATCGTAAGAGGTCTGTTAAAAGGCCACCAGAAAACCCGAAGTCTGTAACGTTAGTTAGACGGTAATAAAGGCCTTGGGATCTCGATCTTTATTATGACTGTGAAATAACAGTATTTTCTACTTTAAATGGATCTAACTCTGTTGTCGAACCACATATTTAGTGCTGTTGGTTATGTATTACTTATGAAAATACTACATTATGGACAAATAGTATATGTTACGTAATAAAATCTAAATTAGAATTTCATCTTAATTATTTTCATTTCTAGATAGAGTGGGTTGATGGATTGTAGATAGATGGATGGATGGATGGATGGATGGAAAGACAGACACCAGTGCTTCTTATTTAAATGAAAGTGTTCTTGTCTCAGCTTTACTAGAGTCTATTGCTGAGAATGGAGGACCTTCTACAAGTGAAGAATACATTAGAGAAAATGATGGATTACGAAACAGAAGTCACAACACTGAAGATCACTCCTCTGGACAGGGTGCCACAGAATCAGCCAAACCATACACATCAGAGCAGCTGGATGCCGTCAAAAGGTCTGTTATTTGTTTCAGACTGCTTGCCTAAAAGTCTGGGACATGGTCATTATTTATGAGATGAACATTTGGTTTATATGTGTGCGTAGTGGTTTCATCGCCTGACTACTTTCTTCCTTTTCTACTGTGATCTGTTGTTCTCTTGATGCAGAATTAAGAGATGTAAAGACTATTATGAGATTCTTGGAGTCAGTAAAGAAGCCTCTGAGGAGGATCTGAAAAAAGCTTACCGAAAGCTAGCTCTAAAGTTTCATCCAGATAAAAACCATGCGCCTGGTGCCACTGAAGCATTTAAAGGTAAAATACATGACTTAAACCCGTGTATTTAGAATTTCTGCAATCAGTATGGAGAGCGTTTGCATGTGGTCTTTTCATATGTTTGGTTTCCTGGTCTTCAACAGCTATAGGTAATGCTTACGCAGTTCTAAGTAACCCTGAAAAAAGAAGGCAGTATGATGTTTATGGTGAAGAAAAAGCCCATCCGACTCACAGGCACAGGACCTATCACAGAAATTTCGAGGCAGATATTTCCCCTGAGGACCTTTTCAATATGTTCTTTGGAGGTGGATTTCCTACCAGTGAGTGCTGGGACCTTTTTAAATGTGGTTTTAGAAACATGTCAGTGGTTGTGTTAGAATACATTCAAAACCGTGAAATGTGTCATTGTGCCATTTATTTTTTTTTCGTTTCTAGGTAATGTGCATGTGTACAGTAATGGCAGGATGAGGTTTGGCCATCAGCAGCGACATGAACGACGAGAACAACAGAGAGAAGTAAGAGCCCAATCATCTTGCAAGATTATAAGGGGCTTTGTGTGGATTTTTTACTTGTAGTCTAAGGTGGGGGAAGATGTGGATATATAAGTGTAGCATGTACAGAATGATGATGCATCAGCTGATGTGTTTTTAAGGGGAATAGCACAAAATGTAAACTTATACAAGAAGCTATTCCCTTTTCACTTCAGAATATTATAACTCCACAATAGGGCTGGACAATAATTCAATATCAATATGTATCGTGATATAATTTTTTTTCAGTAACAGTGATATGATTTTTAAACACATTTCCGATATTTCGATATACATTACCAGTGTTTCCCATACATTGATTTATTTGTGGCGTTTGATTTCGTTGAATAAACATGAGCACTGCACGTTTCAAAAGCAAAACGCGGTGCGGTTGTTTTATATGAATGTATCTCTGAAGCGAACCGACTGTCTTCAGAAAAGTTTCGATGGCATTTTTATTTTGTCTGATGCTTTGATTACAGCCATTACCAGGGAAACCGCTAGTTTTATCACTCTAAAAGCGCCTCCTGCTGGCAGAGAATCAGTTTGCATTTTCAATAATAAGCCCGTCTCCAGCAACATGTTTTTGTTGTTGCTCAATTTTTTTTTTCTGCAGCAACTCAGAGCACTTTTCATATTCTTTATCCTGGCTGAAGCACATTTGTTTCAATCTATAAGAATAATCAGCCTACACTTCCAGTCTAAAGTTTTGAACTGTAAAATTTTTAATTTTTTTTTTTTTTTAAAGAATTCTCTTCTGCTCACCAAGGCTGCATTTATTTGATCCAAAGTACAGCAAAAACAGTAAAATTTTTAATGATTTTTACTATTTAAAATAACTGCTTTCTATTTGAAAGCAGTTATTTTAAATATTCAGAAATCATTCTAACATGCTGATTTGCTGATTATCAATATTTAAAACAGTTGA
>NW_015554073.1:157450-171426 GCF_001515605.1 Sinocyclocheilus anshuiensis
GTATTTGAAAAATAATGTGTTTTTTGAACATTAAAGCATGTCAACATATTCTGTTACACCAAATACACAAAATAATCATCTTTAAAAAAGCATCATATGACCCCTTTAAAACAGTTGAGATTTTTTTTTTCAGGATTCTTTGATGAATAGAAAGATCCAAAGATCAGCATTTACCTGAAATAAAAAGCTTTTATAACATTATACACTATTCCATTCAAAAGCTTGGAGTCAGTATAATTTTTTTAAAAGAAAGAAATAATATAAATTTTATTTAGCGCTGCAATATTATTTTATTTATAATACCTTTATTTAGCAAGGATGCTTTAAATTGATCAAAAAGATTATAATGTTACAAAAGATTTCTATTTCAGATAAATGCTGTTCTTCTGAACTTTCTATTCATCAAAGAAACCTGAAAAAAAATTCTACTCATTTGTTTTCAACATCAGCATATTAGAATTATTTCTGAAGGATCATGTGACTGGAGTAATGATGCTAAAAATTCAGCTTTGAAATCACTGGAATAAATTACATTTTAAGAATATTTTCAAATAGAAAACTGTTATTTTAAATAGTAAAAATATTTCACAATATTACTGCTTTTGCTGTATTTTGGATCAAATAAATGCAGGCTTGGTGAGCAGAAGAGAATTCTTTAAAAAACATTAAAAATCTTACTGTTCAAAAACTTTTGACTGGTAGTGTATGTCAGCCTATAGTTTGATATAAGGTGAACATTAATTTATTTGTGCTGGGTTTTTTTTCCTTAAATATTATATAGTTTTATAAGGGGGGGGTTTCATAGACTTGGAAAAATAATTTTTCAGAAGTTTGTAGGTACAGACATCTGTTGTGGGTGTTCTTGGCAGTTTTTATGAGGCTTTTTTGTTATAGTGTTCATATCGATATAGGAATTATATCGTATCAACCGAAATTAAGAAATATATATCGTGATATAAATTTTGGCCATATCGTCCAGCCCTACTCCACAAATCTAAAAACATTAATATGTCCACAAGTCTCTCATTAACATTTCTACACAAGAACCTTTGATATTCAACATAATATAATGTCATAGATCACTATTTTCCATAGACACAAAATTAGATCAATTGACCTCAATACTGTTTCAACTGACTAAAGCTCACAAATGTTGATATTCAGGTGAAATGACAATTAAGAAGAGCATAGCCCTTTATTAAATGTGTTATGAGATTATGTCACAGGGTTTCTGCAGGTCCTAAAAAGGTCTTAAAATCACATATTCATGGCATTAAATGTTGCTTGCACTGCAAAAAAAAAAAACATAAAACTACAATTACTTGAGATGCAAATTAAATATATGAAGTCTTATTTTCTGATGAATTGAACAATAGTAAGTGTTAAGAGTTTATGCTTAACACAAAAACACACATCTGTCAATGGGGTATGAAAACTTGTTTTCCCAGTTAAATTGAGTAAATTTTTCTGAGCCCATTGGCAGATATTTGTTCTTGTTTTAATCATGAACTCACTTCATTTTGATCAATTTCTAATAAAACAAGACATCCAATATTACATTATTTTGCTTCTCAAGTAAATGTATCTTGGTTTAAACTAGACGAAATTGTAGGGGTGCTCCGATTGATCGGCTACCGATCACTATCGGCCGATAATCACGTTGGGATGTTTGATCGGCGGTCTCTAAAAAGGCCGATCTCAAGCTGATGATGCTGCCGTGAGCGGTTTGGCACAGACATGCAGCGGCACCGTCTCTGTCCGGCACAGGTCAAATAATTATAATGCTGAAGGTGAGGTACTCAAGCGTGTGACGGAAATGTTACGCCCCTTGCCATACTGTGATGCCCTGTCCGGCCAGAGCGACGGTTCAAAAACATTAAAACCCATTATAAACGAGGCATTTGTTGCATCCAGTGGGGACATAATTACGGATTATAATGACTTGTACTGTCTTTTTACGCGTTGCATCGCGCCGCGTAAACATAAAACCATGTCTGCATTTGTGATCGGAGAAATGACAAACAAGCGCTACTCTACACTGCTAAAAACTCGCGTTTGAATCATCAGTGGCAAATCCTTTAAATGAAAACGTACTTACAGTCTGTGAGTCAGAACAGCCGGCATTGTAGTCTACTGTCCCAGGATCAGGAAACAGTCCTCCATAAAATGTGCTGCACACAAATTAATATTTGGGTTGAACTGTTCTGGAACAGTGTTGTAAATACAACTTAACCACTGATTTCTAGTTGTGTCCTCTTTTGGAAGACCAAACAAAGTAGTTTCACAACGAAACACACTGCGGGCTAGAGTGAGCGTCGGCCGGAGGGCTAGAGTGAGCGGCGGCCTAGAGTGAGCGGAGGCCGGCTTGAGTGCTTCCCCTCTCACAAGAGTCACCTAAGAGCGGAATTCCCCCCCATTTTCGAAAAATCGGAAATTATTCAGGCTCTGAATAAATGTCTAAAAATCCTGATTGAAATATCACTATAAATAGCTATAAATTATAAAAAGAAGGCTTTAAAAAGATCGGTATCGGTGACCGGTATCGGCAGATACTGCTTTCAGTGATCGGCGATCAGTGATCGGCCTCAAAAATCCTGATCGGAGCACCCCTACAAAATTGTGAGGAGGAACATAATTTGTGTAGTGTAGTGTAATTAGAAGGTAAAGTAAACATTTTCATATTCTTGAGCAATTTTTTGCACAATGTTGTGTTACGTTCAATACGTTATGATATGTTAAATTGCATTATTTGAGCCAGTTGGTATGTATTTAAAAGAAGATTTCAGGCTGATGAAATATAGCAATAGTTTTTTTCATTATGTCATGGTGTACTGTTTAATATTAATGAATGATTTTTATCATCCAGGGCGGCCTTGCCTTGTTTGTACAGCTGATGCCAATACTCCTTCTGATCATAGTCTCGGCTCTCAGCCAGATGATGGTTTCCAGTCCTCCATACAGCCTCAGCCACAGACCGTAAGACCAACATTGACTAATGTGTACTTGGTATATTATTATAATACACTATTATTTAACACCGGTGTGTGTGTTTGATAGTCATATGAAGCACGTTCTCTATCCCATTGTGCATTTTGAGTTAGCTATCACACTAAGTTAACCATTTGTATGTGTTTGTTTTCATATCCTTAAACCTCACAGAAAAATGTTCTGAAAGAAAAAATGTTTATCTTGCTAAAGCATGATGGATGTCACTCAAGTGATAAATATCTCTGACGTTATCGAACACTCCACCTGCTTTAGATCCATGGGCCACACAAACAGGCGACACACTGCAACTCTGAAGGTGCCTTACTATGTGGGCGACCACTTCTCAGAAGAATATACGGGGATGAATCTTAAGAATGTTGAACAAAGTGTGGAGGAGGACTATATATCAAACCTGAGAAACAGTTGCTGGAAGGAGAAGCAACAAAGTATGTGACGCATATGAAGCTGCTTAATAATGCATGTTTATAGATGATGTATAAAGCAGTGTTTCACAGTGCCTGTCCACATAATGCAAGTGTATTTTAGCAAAATATTCTGAAGATGTAGACATATGTGCTCTTGTTTGCAGAGGAAGGCTTGTTGTATCGGGCACGTTACTTTGGAGACACAGACTTATACCAAAGGGCACAGAAAATGGCAACACCCAGCTGCTCGAAACTTTCAGATATACAGGTTCTGTTACATGGTCATTGAGTAGCAGAATGTGAGTTTACTTTTCTTTTCTGAATTTTAATTGTTCGTCTAGTGGATTATCTAGTGTTTATCTGTGGACATTCTTTGACTGTGTTTTATCATTTTGTTCTGTTTCAGGTGGTGTCCTGTTGAGACGTCATTTGAAGATGATAATATACAGAAATGTTCTGTTCTCTTTGCTAAAATGGGACATTGCATTGCACCAGTTAAGGAGAAACAAAGATAGCCCATCCTGGTGCCACATGGGTTCACTCTCATCTCTCCTTCAAAATCTTAGGAGAATTACAACTCATGGAAGATCTTAACATCTGCGAAATGGTTTTATATATGGATTTAAATATGTAATGAATTAAAAAAAAATAAAGCATTGGATGATTTACTGGTAGAGAGGAAAGTGCACAGCTGTTAAATGGTAATCAATGCTGCTAGCTTACTGCTTATCTTTTTTTATTTAGACCTATTCTTCTCAAAGCATTTTTCAATACCCATATTTGGGTTTTCTGAGCCAATTCTGAAATTTCTAGTAATGTTTGATCCGTTTATCTGACCACAGGAAGTCAAATGATTACACCGGTGTCATTCAGCATTTAATGAATTGTTCCCTGTGGTTTTGCCTGTTGGATTTTTAAAAAGAATGTTTGAGATTTATGCAAATGGAAGGTTAATGTTTGTATTTATTAAATGGTATCATACTATTTTCTTCCATTTTAATTTATTTTTAGAAACTTAGAAGCATTCATTTTAACAGTGTTTTGCAAAGTGTAGATGGAGGGTTCTGAAGCATAATCAAGTGCCTTGCCAGATCCAGTCTTAATGTATACTGTAAGTCTCTGCATTATGTAATATAGGAAGGAAATACATCAATGCTTGACATTAGTGCTTAGACCAATTAGCCACTAAAATGTTCTTGGAGATTTTTTCTTCTTCCATATTTTATGTTCTTTCATTTCAGTGCAACATTTTATGATTTTTTTGTGTATGTAATGTAACATAGTTACCGAAAAAGAAATAAATAAGAATACATTTTCTTTTTAACAAATGTAGTTGAAACATAATTATGCCTAATTTCACATTCCGAGGATATATTAAGCTTGTGACAGTCTTTTTTTTTTTTTTTAAAGGTTAATTTTGTTGCCATATAAAGATTTTTTTTTTTTTTTTTTTAATATTTGCAACCAGTTGGTGCTTCAGAAAGGCTATCCATCTGAAAGTAAAATGTTCATTTTGTAGTCTCTATTGACTTTTTGATCTAAAGCAAAGAATATTTGTAATTACCCAAAATGATGAACCCAATTTGAATTGGCCCAATTAAAGGTATTTAAATCATCTTTAAGATCTGGTTGATGCATTCTTTTTGGCCCTTATGTTCTTTTGGGAATGAATCTACAAGAAATGTAATTATGATGCTTTTACAACTGTCTGATTTATGAGGTAAGCACAATGAGATTTAAATACATATTCCGCAAAGAATTATTTTAGTTTGCCCTTTAAGGCTGTCTTGAAGTGAGAAAATTGCAACTACTTTGAAAAATAAATATTTAGGGTCAAGTCTGTTTGGACATGCACTACTGCTCAAAAGTTTTGGGATCAGTAATTTTTTTTTTTTAGTTGTTGAAAGAAGTCTCACTGCATTTATTTGATTAAAACATAGTAACATTATTATTATTATTATTTAAAATGACTGTTTGCTATTTTCGTATAATTTAAATTTATTCCTGTGATGGCAAAGCTGAAATCTCAGCAACCATTACTCCAGTCTTCTGTCTCACATGATACTTTAGAAAATATTCTAATATGCTGATTTAGTGCTACAGAAAAAAGTATGAATTTCTTTAACAAATAAAAAAAAAACTTCTGTAAAGTAGTATATAGCTTGGGATTATCAGTCAACAGTGGGTGTTGTAATTGCACACCAGGTGGCAGTCATGAGCTTTGCTCAGAAATCATTCAAGAAATGAACGCTTTAATTTTATCAACCTCAGTGTTCTTTGGTTTTCACATTGGAATAACAATACATAAACATACAAAACAAAAATGCACATTAATATCAAGTATATTGTTGCTAGCATTCGTATTAGGATGATCACCTCTTCCTTTTCATCCCACAGTCATAAAACCTATTCCACATCTGAATATTATATATGGTGAACAACACAGGCATATATTGTTGTAATTGCACACCAGGTGGCAGTCATGAGCTTTGCTCATAGAAATCATTAAAGAAATGAACGCTTTAATTTTATCAACCTCAGTGTTCTTTGGTTTTCACATTGGAATAACAATACATAAACATACAAAACAAAAATGCACATTAATATCAAGTATATTGTTGCTAGCATTCGTATTAGGATGATCACCTCTTCCTTTTCATCCCACAGTCATAAAACCTATTCCACATCTGAATATTATATATGGTGAACAACACAGGCATATATTTGATCCCTAATGCTTAAAAAAAGCTTTACCTATATATAACTGTCCTTTCAATCTTCATGAAATCCAGGCAGACTAAAGGACACTGCAAGTGTCTTGACTGGCCTAATGGTTAGAGAGTCGGATTTGTAATCCAAAGGTTGTGGGTTTGAGTCTTGTACCGGCAGGGATTGTAGGTGGGGGAGGGAATGTACCGCACTCTGAGTATGGGTCACCATTCTTGGCCCCATGTCACTTCACTTTTCACTGATGCAAGTGGGCTCAGTGTTGGTGGTCAGAGTTTCATGAAATCATGGACTGAGCTGATTTAATGGACAGCACAGAGAGGGGAGGAGCAACAGAACAGTCCCTGGACTGATCTGAGTAGTCAGTAACCATAGAAACGCCATGCTTTTAGGAAAGAGGACAGACTCCTGTTTTGTCTGTGGTCACTGATGTTTAAAGTCTTGAAACCATTATTATCTCCAGAACTATGAACTAATTGTGACTGCATATGGCATGACAATATCGTCTGACTACAAAATACTGGAGCTTTTCTTTCTTTTTTTTTTTGATTGATAGAGAAATGTGTTTGATTATTAATATCAAGAACATAACCCAGTATAGATGCACACTGCATCTAAATAATGTCTCTCTGTGTGTCTTCATCCAAAACACTATTCCATTTAAGATTTGATTTATTGCAGGGGAGGACGAAAAGGATCCCAGCTCCCAGAGGGCCAGGAGAAACTCTGATGTTGTTGGATAATTCTTGCTGAGATGTAGTGTTCTTTCATGCAGTTCCAATACACAGCACAGCAAGTTTAGGTGTAAAGTTACAGTTAAGGTTAACATAGAGATCCGAGCCACTTATCTATTGGACCATGAGGAGGTCGCTTTCCTTCAGCGACATTATTGCACAGATGAGTAATTTATTAAAATGTCATGCCATTTACAAATTGTCCCCCTTTTGAGGGAAGCTAACCCTAAAACAACTCTAAAATCCTACTGTCAGCAAAATTGTGCAAAGATCATGTCTGCCACTATTGTAGACGGAGGGAGGCAATATTAGGCTAAGGCATTGTTTAACGCCTTCAGCGAAGATTAATTGAGCCACTTTAAAGATTATGCTGTGTGTTTCAGAGAAAAAGAACGCAGATGCTGACATTTTGAGTGCAGATTTATACTGGTGAGGAAGCACTGAAAAATGACACCTTGCAATGCGGAATTGAGGATTAAAGCTTAAAAAACAAACTCTAATCCAGAGAAAATAGATTATCAGATATTATCATTACATAGCTCTCTAAATACTCGATTCTGATTGGTCAGTAGTAGCATCCTGTGATTATGACTTAATATTCACTGTCGTCCATGGCAATAGTGTATCAGTCTGCTCATTTTTGCAACTGAAACCGTTGCTTCTGTCATACCTCAGAGTACTTCTGTATTAATGTTATTGTAACACTGTTGCAGTATATTCGTCAGCTATCTGATGCAACTGATGAAAGACAACAAAGGTTTTACACATGTTCTGAATGGATCAAATGAAAGTGCACAAGAGCACTCCCTTTATAATCACTAAAAATCTGTCACTCATTTTAGTTCATGCAATCTCACAAAGTTCCCTTATAATCAACGAAACTGTCTACACTGCAAAATGAATATTTTATTTACATTGTGTCCACTCTGTTATTATGAGAGGATTCGCGAGCAGAACTCAGCACTTTACAAAAACTCTGGCATTTTTAGCGAGGGATTCTGACTGGCCAATGCATTCAAGAAAACAGAGATGTCTGTGTTCTTCTTAACTCAAACACAAATACACACTGGATTGTTGTTTGAGGCACCCTCGAAGAATTAGACCTGTGTTGGGTGCCTATACGTCATGTTCTGACCGGGATTTCTAAATTGCCTCAAATGTCCATGTTTCGGCTTTGTTTTTCTATTGTTTTCATACTTGCTGAAGGTAATGACTGAAAAGTAGTTCGACCAATAGCATGCAGGCTTTGTAATCGACCAATCGTGACGTGTGAGAAGGTGGGATCTACAGAGAACAATGAATGCAATGCAAATACGCATGCGTATAATATAGGAGGAAAAGAGAGCGAATATATGAGAACAAAGCCAAAACTCTGACGTGTTAGGCAATTAGAAATCCCGTATGGATGTATGGTCACTTTGACTGTAAGTTTTTACCTTGAAATATCAGTTTCAAAATCCTTCTGATGATGGTACACTGACTAAAAAGGTGAATGGCCTCTTTTTCTGTCCCACAAAATTCTGGCTCCAAAATCGCAAAAATACACAAACAGTTGCTTTGAATCAGTATTAGGCTACATGTCTTTTTATTTATTTGATGAGCAGACAGAATAGTGTACAGTCAGTCGGTGATTACTGATATGATCAATGAGATATGACAGTTTTCCTATAACCATGTTAGAATATACAGTATATGTCCATATGTCTCGTTACCTATGAAAAAATTGCCACCTTGAATCAGCAAAGCCAAAAATGAAACCAAAGGTAAAAAGACATTTCAGTGTCACTAAAAATCACTAAAGGGAAACATAGAAGAGTGTAACTTGCTGTGCAAGGTAATGAAATCTGGGACTTTTCAGAGTCTTGTTGCAGACGAAAGAATGAAATGAAGCAGGGTAAGTGTAGGATTTGCCTTCACTGCAGCCTATCAGTGACAGAAGTGACACTGCGATGCAGTGCTGGGAAGTGCTGAGAGCAGGGAAAAACTGCACGCTGTCCTGGTCCGTGTGGTACAACATCACCTTTAAACATTGATGTTTCTTTCTTAGTACTTGTGAGAGGAAAAGGAGTCATATAGAGTCAATATGTCTCTTATGTTCTTTCCTATCTAGCTCAAACAGTGCATGGTTCTGGCAACAACAAGACCTTGGGTTTGATTCTATAGATCTTAGTCAGCATAGATGTCATGTTCTATCTATCTATCTATCTATCTATCATGAAAAAGCCTCTATAACTTCTTCAAAATTGTGCATGTTATTATTATTATTAAAGAGGCCTTTCATGAAAAATAAATCACTTCTGTTGAATTTGCATGAATTTGCACAACGGCACAAAGTTACTTTGCATAGGCCTACAATTGTCTGCCAAATGCATCAATGCCAGTGTTCTATTCTGATATTTATGTGTTTTATATATATATATAAATATATTTATAATTGGAATTTTGTGTTTTTGTTTACACAACTGTGACAAATACAGTATGCATACAAAAAAGCTTGTCAAAACCCTGTCTTTAATAGAGATGTATGTTCTGTGTCAAGTATGTTGAGGTTTGCATTGCTTGCCTGCAGCCTATCTTCTTTCATATGAATCCGGTGTCACACATATTCATACATATATGTATGTATGTATGAAACTACAGCAAGTGACAACTATAGCCATGGTCAAAAATGACCACTTGAAACCCCCTGTGGGGCTTTCAGGGTTGAGTTTCACTATACACGGACATATTCACACACAGCTAAACGATGTCATGTGTGTTCTGTCAATTGTCCTGTCAGTCAGTGCTTTGTATGTCACATCGTTTTGGTGTCAGTATCAGGGTGCATGTTTCTATCTGAGCACTTTAAGTTTCGTTGAAATAAAACATGGTATTTGCCTGCTTGCTTTGGTCCATACACCTTATCAAACCTAAGCTGTATTAAATAGCACACTCATAAATGGTTTCACTCCAAATACCTATTTATGCTCCTCATTAATATGAACTGGTTGCATTTGGGAAACAGATTATATTACTTAATATCTTGCCATTAGCAATGAAATAATAAGATTTTCCCTTGTGCACACAAAACATCTAATGAAACTGAAGGCCTGCTGCAAATGAAGGTGTAGCAAACCATTTTATACACATTGTTCAAGTGAAACCTGCACAGCTCTTTACAAATAGGTTAATACTACAACGCAATATGCAACAAAATGACAAACATTTTTATCTACTGATTTATGGGTACTACAACAAAACAAGCTATAATAGCTCAGTCTATTTACAGCAAATTTCAATAAACAGAAATAGGAAGTGTGTGAATCTAAATATGCGCGTAAATATGTAAATCAATATATAAATATAAAGTTTACATAAAATGTTGACTTTACAAAATTTAAGGTAGTATGTCATGCCTGCTTAAAGAAAAAAATACATTTTAGTGGTGGCTAGATATCACTTGTCACTGGGGAAAATGCGATTTAGGTATTTATGTACAAATATTGGCTGAATTCGACTCATTTCCTTTTTCTACAATACTTTATTGCAGGAATTGTAGTAGCCAATGTATTTATGAGTGAATCATTGAATCATTCACTCAACCAACTTACTCAAAAATTGATTAATTCGAATTAGCCAATATTTGTTAAAAAAGGGAAGCAGTTTTTTCAACAAATAGGTTGAGTGAACGATCCAATGACCCACAAGGACAGTCCTTTGTTTCATTTCAGTGTTTTGAAATAATTATTGAATGAGTGAGCAAGCACTCATAATGATAGTCTCTATTGTCCTCCTACTGGAGTATTGATGTAACCTGCATAAAGATCCCCACATCTGTTCATTTTTCTCCAATTGTAAATAAATAAATTGTTTGAGGTATTTAGATTCACCTCAATTATTTAGTTCTCAGTATCTCATATAAATGGAATATATAAACTACAGAAAGATGACTACAATATTTGCTATTTAAAAAAAAAATCATTTTATGAATGTTTTTATTAATATTTTTCACAACAGTAGTGACCAAACGTATAGCGACACCTGTAAAATCCAATAAAAACGTTATTATTATGCATACATTTAAAAACAAGAAAATAAAATTAAATGGTACATTTGTTTTAAGGACAGTCTAGTGGTCATCCCGCGGTCTAAGTGAAAAACACTTCTGTTTTAAAAACGCATGGCAGGTAAAAGTGTGGAGCATGTTTATTTTCCCATGGTTATTTTCTGTTTTAAGTGGTGATGGGCTAACTGGCATCTCGAATGATCCTATAATAGCTATAACGACAGCAGAATTTAATGAAATTCCGAGCGAGCGTTTACTGACAAGCTTTGATAGCAGCAGCTCTTTGCGTCTTCATCTCTTCATCTCTCTCTCTCTGTGAGGAATGCTAATTGTATTCATAAGATGCAGCCTTAGTTTATCCTTATCTGTGCGCCTCTCTCTCTCTCTCTCTCTCTCTCTCTCTCTCTCTCTCTCTCTCTCTCTCTCTCTCTCTCTATACAGGGAAGACGCATCCTGTAATCAGGTCACACTTCACTGTAGTCTCAGCATCCGTCTCTCGCCCGTTAAAGCAGAGCAATCGAGACATCAGACAAGCGGAATAATGGTGTGGATGAATGTTCTGGGACGTCTTCTCGTCCCGTTGCTGACGCTTGTACGGTTTTCCGTGCAGGTGGACGTTAAGAGCGGGAAAGAAGCGGAGAAAACGGGGAATTTCATGGAAGATGAACAGTGGCTGTCCACCATTTCCCAGTACAGCCGCAAGATCAAGCACTGGAACCGCTTCAGAGATGTGAGTTATCCTTGAGGCGATGAATGATGACATTTGGCTACCTGACTCTCTGCTTTAGCTCGTATCAATACCGATTGTTAGGAAGTGTTAAGAATGGTAATGCTGGACAGTCTTATTCCTAAAACACCATTAGTCCTTCAGCATTCCCTTAGAAATCAATCTTACTTGTCAAAGCAGTTGCATTTAAGATAATAAATAGCTGTTGTTGTGATAGAATAGCTTTGAACTGTTGAGTTCATGCTGTAAATGTACTAAAAGGCTTTAAATATATACAATTATCTATAAAAGACTTTAGACAAATCGTTTTGTATCTTTAAAAGTATCCTGCAAAGGTAAATTGCTCTACAATTATCCGATTTTCAGTCAAACCCTAAATATAGCGTACTTGGTAACAATGTACCATCTGTTGTTGTTTGTTTAATTGACAATAGGTTTGATTACAGAATAAAGCAGATTGCATTAGAGTGTCATTGCCCAGCTGGTTGATGTGATGTAATAATAGGCAACTTTAATAATTGATTAGAACTTCACATGTATTCAGAGGGAGATTTATGGATTGATTTATCTCTCAAAGGTCATGTTGTAGCATGTGTCCTTGTACAGGTATGTTATTTGATCCTTTATTCAATGGCATTTCTTTATAAAATCATCCAAGACATTGTAAGGAAAAACATCCTTTGTTAGTCAAAAATCAATGAATATGCAACACAATCAAAATTACGTATGGTGATGATTAATATTACGACTTCATGTTTATTTATAGTTTGCAGGTGACCTACTGTTCTTGAAAACTAAAAGGTCCTCGGTTGTTTTCTGTTGAGTTTTGCTGCTCCAAATGAAACATTAAACCGTCCAATAGAAACTGTGATTTATCTCAATCGGTGTTTGGCCGGTAGCTATTTTTACCCTTCTAGAACTGGATTAAGTGTATAACTCCTTAAATGATTACGGTGGAAAAACACATCTACGAGAACCCGGAATTTATCAAAATGTGGGAATGAAAAGATTAAGTGCGAATTAGACTGGGATTATAAATAGATGGGCACAGCGTTTCTACATCAGTGGCTTACATTCAAACGAGGCCCTGCAGCAGACTTTATATTCTCCAATCAATGGCTATTGATCACACCATCTCAAACATATGAATAGCAGAGGAGCGATGCTTGTCCAACACAGAAAACCAAAACAGCTTTGAGAAAACAAGTCTCAGCCCTTTCACTGTCTCTGACTCAACCATCTAATTAGAATGCAGGTTGTTCTTGCTGCTGTTTCTTGAACTGTACTTGAGGTGACACACTTCAGTAGCACTGAATAGCACTGGCCCATGACACGCTGTCTGCTGTTTTGTTTGGGTTGTCATGTCATTGCACAGATGGGAAGATCCTAATTGTGAATGAGTAATGCAAAACGGTATTTTTTAGATAACATGCAGTATGTGCAGGATATGACAGAATCAGGACCCCTTGAATAAGAATATATACCAAAAAAGTAAACTTGTCTCCCAGCAAAACTAATATAATGCTAGAACTTTAATTATAGCCGACTGCCTTAAAAATATTTCATTTGACTGCCAAATGAGTAACTTCTCACCTTGATATTTGCCCAACCACACACTTCGTGGATTAACATAATTTGCATTGTAATTGGATATTGATTTTAATGCGCTCACACAGACTGTCTCAACCCTAGCTCCTGTCAAAACAAAGAATCAATATTAAAATGCATTTATATGTGGTTTCATATCATGGTAAACCATGCTTATAAATGTATATATTATTCTGAGATTGCAAGGATTCTGAGACATCAACAGGCCCTCTGACACAGATCAGTACCTTTTTAACAGTCACCTGTTATCGTTGATCAGAGACAGAGATGGAACTGATGAGGACTCTGACATTTAATCTGTCTCTGAACACAGCTTATTTCATCTTTAACGTGTTGCTTGTGACAAAGGCAAATAATCCAAATTGATGCTGGCTTTTAAAGTCCTCTGAGGTTCTCAGAGCAGAATAATGATATAACTCAAGCGAACACTGATGAAAGCAGCAGAACATGAAAGGCTCATGAGCACACGCTGATGCATATATAGATGCGTGTAATTTGACATTAATATTTCATATTCATTGTGTATTCCATTCTTGGTTGATTATAACATCTTAATTTTTTAGATACAGCATGAGATCATTGTAATGAGACTGATGTTTAAGTTTATTTGAGAACTCTTAGGAGGTGTCCTCGCTCTGATTACTTTTTATTTCATTATAAATGGAAATATATATATATATATATATATATATATATATATATATATTAGTGCTGTCAAACGA
>NW_015554073.1:171692-187481 GCF_001515605.1 Sinocyclocheilus anshuiensis
ATACATTTTAAAAAATTAGCTCTTTAATATTATGTATATTCAAGCCATGTGTTTTTTATGATTTTATGAATTTCTTTTATGATTACTTGAAATATCACAGCAGCCTAAATGTTTCAAAAATATATATGTGAACTACCAACCTGCTGTCAGGCCTTCTGTAATTCAAGGGTCCTGTTATGGTATGCGGATAGATTTTATTACCTTGTTTTGTCAAATCCATGATATCATATGAGATATGATACCTAAAAATGGAAAGTTGACACAAAGATCTTTCAGTCAGTCTGTCTACCTTCTTACAGATTAAATAAATCTAAAAATAGACTTCTTTAAAGTCAAGACATTGGTCTGAAAAGGTCCTGCCTTTGGAGAATAGTCAAGGTATGTCAAAGCTACTCTGCACATCATAATCTGTCCTATCTGGGAATCTTAGTGAAGCATGTCAGAGTCTCATTTTAACATATTAAGTGAGGTCCATATAAAAGTCATTCTAAATAAAAGTTTTGGTTGATTGATTTTATAATGCTTATAATGTTTTGAGACTTCCAAAGTCTAAAATTTGTTCGATTAACATTGAGTTTTGATTATTTATTTATTTTTAAATCCCACTGACTGCATTAGAGTATATATTGCATTACATTCTGAACAACTGACTGAATCAGAACCATTTTTGGCATGCTCGCTTATCTATTTCCATACAAGTGGAAAATTTAATCTTATTTCATGGTCAGTATTTAAGACCAAATATACTGCAAAAATGTAATAGACTGGGTCGTTTAAAATGACAAATCCCCGTTGGACACAATTATATTCACAATTGCCTTTGCAACATTAATTTTGAAGTGAGCTATATATCAGATTTGTCCAACATTATAGAATTTAGTGCACATTTGCTCGCTTGGACGTTTTTCCTATTAAACATCCTGGGTGATATGTTCGTGTTCATTATCTGTAAATGCTTATAGAGATGCTGAGGGTAAATGACTCAAGTCGAATTTCACCCCACACCTTACCCGGCTGTTAAAGAGAGAAACCAGGAGTGAATCCGTTATCTATGCTACTGCAAGTAAACAAACAGCAGCTCTGGCCAATTCTCCAGTGGCTGGCAAACGCTCTCTTTCTCTCCCCCACTTCTCGATGTAGAAGAAGCTCATTAAAAATCAGTGCTTTCCCTTAGCTCCGGAATGCTGTGTCAGCTTGCACCTGTTATTCCTCCACTACATTTTTAATGAGGTAAAAATGTTTCAAGCCTACACTGAAAATGGTCTTCCATTTAACCATTCATTGGCATTTCATTAAACATGCACATTTTGTTTTTCAGGGTGGGTGGTGGAAGCCTGTTCCCTGTGATTGCTTTAGATGTGTCTTTTTCTTAATTTATGAAATTTTCACTGTGGATTAAATATTGAATGCATCAGTCTCTTTTTTGGACAGAACTCTGTCGAGGGCTTTGTTTTGCACAGCTAAGCAAGTATGTGTTTTCGCTGATGAATGTAGTTTAAAATAACCTGGTGGTATGCAAATGCATCAATATTTGGCTGTCAAAAGAAGTGAGTGATCTCAACTGACAAGCCAATTGGATGTGCAGACCTACCGCAGAGAACCTTAGCGCTGGCCCCGTCATGGCCTCAGTCCATCAAGATACCAGTCACATGCTTGTGGAGGCGGGAATGCCCTCGCAACTGCCAGAGCAGCATAGCATATGGTCCATAATTACGGATAATGCAGTTTAAGATGATACACCAAAATACCCCATTAAGATCTCAGCCATCAGCATTCAGTGCACTCAAATGCAAAACATTATGCTTTTTTTTGGAACACAGTTAATGCATGTTTATGCACATCTGTTTGTCACTCTCTGGTCTCAGCCCCATTTGAGAGACTCAACAGGCCGGATTGTCCAGAGAAGGAGGTTGCAGGCCTGCAGGGCAGGGGAAATTGAGTGCGGTAGGATGGCTGTTGACAAAAGCGAGTGAGGGCATTGCAGCACCACGTCTTGGCTATAGACCAGGAGTGTAGGTGGGCTTTAATTGAGTGGAGAGAAACTGGCCTTTCATCATTCTGCTCCTGGGGTCTGGGCCTTTCTTGCTGAATTGGACTTTTTATCTGGAGAGTGCAGGTGCGGTGCGTGGCATACCCAGGCTAATTTTTGGAGGCTTTGGTACAGTTCCAGACATGAAATTGGTCTTACAACTCTTTTAACATGTCCTTCCTTTTCCAATATGTGCAATACTTACTTTTCTGTCACTCTCTTGACTTGTTTCCTGCTGCCCCTGGGAGTCTGGGTACCAAACACTGTGTTCTCTGAAGATCAAGCTGACCTACCAAAACTGCCAAATAAAAAGGCTCTTGTTCTGTGCATCCAATTACAAATACAAGCATGACAGTGTTATTTTCACCCCCAAGACTGCTCATCCTTGATGAAGGTGTCAATTATTCTCAATGTACTTGAAGTAAGACATGCTTTTTTTTAAATTTCCAATTTAAGTGACTTGATCTTAACCCCATTAAAGTGCATTTTGCCTCCAGCGTTAATGAGGCTGGATTAAGCCTAAAGAGCTCCATAAAGGTATGCAGGAGGGCAAGAACTGTCAAGCCCCACTCCAGCATCACAAGCAGAGAATGCCTTATTGACTGCTTCTAGTGTCAGAATTGCTAATTTAAAGGCAGCATTTGCCTGTGCTGTATTGTTCTCTCTCACTTTCAGAGCTGTCAGTTGGTCCCTTAGAGTTGTGGGAGTGTTATTGACGCTGAAGAGGATGGAATATTGAACCTTTTCTGGGTGTGTCTGAAATAATTTTATGCTCTAAATCCCATTAAGAAAAATATAAAGTTTATGTTTTTATATAATTTCTGCACAGCTGACTTTGCCTATCTGCTATTGGCCTGACTACCTTATAGTCACACCCCAAACTCATACCATTGGTTGGTTTGGTGTTGCTGTTTCGGGTTGGTTGGAATGTTTTTTAAATGCCATGGAGCAACAGTGACCAGCTTTTAGTTCCAGTTGGATTCATTTTGGATTGAAACAACCCTAGTAAAAAAGTAATATATTTAAAATATATTTATTTCATACTAAGAATAGTTCAAATCTATTAACATATTTACTGACATATCACTCAAGTCTTACTGATATAAAAATTTTAATTCAACTTTATTGAATCTTGTATCTTTAAATGTAAGATATTTAAAGTGTACCTGAAGTATACAATAGTTCCACTTTAGCTCAATCAAATATACTTTAGTATATCTTTAGTTGGACTTCAGCACTACGTCCACACAATTAAAGTGCATTAAGGACAAAATTAGTTGTTCCAATTTATACTTTAAAGGGGTCATATGATGCAATTTCATTTTTTCCTTTCTCTTTGGAGTGTTACAAGCTCTTGGTGCATAAAGAAGATCTGTAAAGTTGCAAAGACTAAAGTCTCAAATCCAAAGAGATATTCTTTATAAAAGTTAAGAGTCAGCCACACCCCCCTAAAACGGCTACCCCTTTAAGTATACCAGTTTAGTATAACAAAAGTACAATTGCAAAGTATTTTTATTAAGTACATAAATATGCAAATGTATTTATAGTATATTTAGCATGAAATAAATGTATTTCATATACATTAGTATATTTAGTTTTTACTAGGGAAGTGACCGTCTTCAATAAATCATTCACTCATCCGATTTGTTCAAGCATACTGATTCATTCTGGAGAAATAACACTACAACAGGTAATTAGTCTGTGGCTTTGTTTGTAGCTGTGTCTGAAACG
Organism: Sinocyclocheilus anshuiensis; assembly: GCF_001515605.1. Classification (NCBI taxonomy): domain Eukaryota; kingdom Metazoa; phylum Chordata; class Actinopteri; order Cypriniformes; family Cyprinidae; genus Sinocyclocheilus; species Sinocyclocheilus anshuiensis. Next base: position 175,453 of record NW_015554073.1, read on the forward strand.
TAAATCAAGGCCTTGCGCACTAAGGATGGTAACTATAAATATAATGTTTTTTGATAATTGTTCTAATTCTATAAGAATAGGAAAGTCCACACCACAGTAATCACAATACCAGCACAGAGGAACGATACAGTTAGAATCACTTTCAGAAGGATTTTTTTCTAGCTAATGAAAATATTGACAGCCAATCAGAATCTTCCCAATTTTAAAGAGCTTGAGTATTTAAAGTGTCATATGAAATAACTGCAGCTCGCTCTTATAATAAACAGAATGTTATCGTCCATTGACGGGGACGCCAATATAGTTGAAGTTGTCTTTATGGTTACCATTTTTCTTGGGAACATGCCTTCACTCAATATTAACATTTTATTTATTAAACTGTTGTATAACACTTGAGCACTTCATTTTGTTCCAACCTGGGGCTCAAGTTATGTGTCAGTTGCGGAAATGGTTAATATTACAATGTGATCTCATTGTCCATCTGTGTGCTGTCCATTATAGCACATTACAGTGCTGTGTATCTGCTAGGCATCTGTGGTATGGATCACTTCATCTGTTTACAATGAGTCAGGCTTCAAGTCAAGCAATCTCAATTTGTAAAATTTCTAATGCATCAAAGTGCACGCGGTAACCTCTTATGTCTCTAAGAGATAACACTAAAAGTCACATCAAGGCTTTCACCCTCAGTTATATGCTTTCACTTAAAGGCATGAGTCAGTGACAAATGCTCTCAGGGCATTCTCACCGAGAAGTCAGCACCCTCTTTGGAGTTCTGTCCTGGAGGAGCTGCCTGCTGCTCTTGGCTCTACAAAAACAGAATGGCAGGCCAGAGTTTTTTTTTACATGAGGAAAGCCAGGATATGTTCACAGTCAAGGGAGTGGGCTGTTAGCAGCGCTTTTGATATGCCCATGTGCGGTTAATCTGAAAAGCCCAGTCGGAAAAGGCCCAATGCATAAATCAAGTGGGAGGCTTGTGCTTGCCTGTCAACTATAGTCGTGGTGTGACAGTGAAAACATAGTTGGGAATGTTCCGAATCCGATATATAATATAGTATCTGTTTTTCCTCTTGATTTCTTGGCTTGTGGAACACGGCCGATTAGATGCAGAGTCAAAGGGAGAATGGATGTGTGGGTCCTCAGCATCATGCACTGCCTGGGGTGTTTATGAACTGCGAGGAGCCTGTATGATTGCCGGCAACACGGTGGAGTGATGAATGCGTAGGTGTGAGGCCATTGTGAGGTAATTACCTCCAGGGTCCATCTGGCTTTGATCAATTATGGAAGACTGCTTCACTGTGTGCCTCCAACAAGAAGTAATTTTGAGCATGCAAAACTTGTCAGAGCGAATCTCTAGAATGTGTGGAAACAAAAAATGTGAAATAGTCACAACCAAACTTGAATCCCCTCAAGGTTACAAGGCATGACTTGTAAAGAGAAAATTAAAGAGACAACAAAGTGGGAGGACATAAGCTGAAAGCAGTGTGTCAGACAAAAAAGTGACAAGGGCTGGCTCCTAAAATGAAATATTTTGAGGGAAATTACTTTTTTGACATATGACAGAATCGCATGGTGAACACTATTGTTCAGTATTGCATCAGCTGATTAAGTGCAGAACTTCTTACTTTAGCCTTTAACAACTCTGCTGTGTACTGAAATGCTCTTATCCTAGTGATCCTGACTGTATGTGTGCCATACAATATATATCACTGTTTTGTAAGAATATCTGTGCCTGTTTCGGAAAAATGTTAATATATATTTTTAGAATACCGTTATTACACTAATTTTTGCAACAAAACTCTGCAGTGTATATCCTTGTTTACACACTTGTCATATATTAACACCCAGTTAGTAAATAGACTGATGCATGTCTCACAAACCTGAATCACACATCACGGTTCTGATTTATTTAGAAACTGACAAATCCAAAAACTATTCACAGTTCAGTAAGGGTTGTGAACTGATTCACTTTTACTTTCTGAGTGAGTCTGATTGAAACTTAACAGCAGGTTCAAGGCTGAATCTTTTGTGATTGACTCAAGAATCAGATCATGAGAGTAATTTTCATGATTTGGATATTATTAAAAAATGCTTAATGTGGTTTAATGTAGTAAGCTATCAAAAAGATCAAAGATATCAAAAGATAAAAAATACAATTCATCGATTATGCATACTATATACAGTCAATCAGACGAGCCAATAATATGAATGCAATGCACCAAAATGCTTAAGCATTTTCTTTATATTGGTTTTCTATGGGAAAGCTCTTAATGTGAAACTTTGTGCATTACAATCATATTTTGAGCTCATCTGCTTGCATGTACATCAATAAGTGTATCATACACTTATTGATGTACATGCAAGCAGATGAGTGCAAAATATGATTGTGTATGTATGCATCATCAATAAGTTGTATACTGAATTTGTCATTTAATATCACTGTCTTAGTACATTAGCCTAGTAAAAAAACTGGCTGGCAGGCAGCAGAAGAAAGCCTTGTTTTGCCTTCCAAGTGGAAGGATATGACATTACTTGAAACCTGTGAATTCAATGGTAATGCATGTTATATTTTTTTTCTGATTGCCATAGTTGGTGAGATTCGTACATTTAAATTAACTTCTGCCATCATCTGACAGTTTTGAAACTGTCTATCAATATACCCATATTTGAGTGATTTTAGTTCCCTGATGTCTTTGTGCTGTGTCACTGTCGCAGATGTTTTCTTAGCAGCAGCAACACAGGAGCACAATGGTGCGTTCCTGCATTTTTTCTCTGCATTGTGATGTAACTGTCAAGTTTGAGTGAAAAAGACAGATCCAGTTCACCCACCAAATGCTGCTTGATCACACACGCACACACGTGTGTGTATATCACTTTCCATCTTCTTCTCAGGTGTCAGTCAAATGCTCGTATGTCATATAAACATTCACAGGTGTTTTCAGGGCCTCCAAATCAAAGCTGAATTTACAGAGTGCATGTTCAGACATGCCCGATTACATTGCAGAGATATGAGGGATAAAAGAGCTGTCAGTCAGCACAGTAGGGGTTCTGTGGTGTTTTTGATGAGACCAGTGTCCTCTGAGGGATAGTCCTGGCAGCCTTCACTCAAGGCAGGCCAAAGATGAGCTGACTCCGGATACAGGAGACGCTCAACTGTAGATGACTGCTTCCCAGACTGTGTTTTCAAGTGCTGCTGACTCTGAAATGTCTCTATGCTCTAAAATACAACAAATTGTCAGGATTCCGCATCCATGTGATCACATTTTGGACTGACGTATGTTAAAGCGATATGATGATTCATAAAATGGGTATGTCCTTCATTAAAGAAAATAATTTCTGAGCCACCAGTGGCACCTTATGATAAAAAAGAATGATTGTTTCCAAACAGGTTTCCTCTGGGTGCCCTCTTCTTCTTCTATTGGTTAGTTAAACAGATAGCCCTGCCCAAAACTTCTGCCATTGGTTGAGCCACTGTTGCTTACTGCCTATAGAGTGGTTCAGGTTCCGGAATTTTAATTTTCTCCACAGGGGAAATGAGTTTTAATGATAAGTTATATAAACCTTTACAGACAACAAAGACAGACCTACTGTGAGCTATGAGGTTGTTAATCAATGGTATATGCTTTTGTTGAAGCCATCAGCCCACATTATTTCACAGCCAAACTTACTGACATAAAAATTATAATGAAACTGTACTACTTCTGCACAATGCACATTTCTGAAAATTAAGCCTAAAATGTGTTTTAATGTCACTACTGATGAGGATTGTTTGATCTTTGAATAATATTGCTCTTTAAATGCAAGATATTTAAAGTGTACCAAAAAGTACACTTGCAATATTTCCACTTTAGCTCAATCAAATATACTTCTCAGTATATCTTTATTTGAACATCAACACTACTTCAGCACAAATAAAGTGCATTAAGTACAAAATTAGTACAATTTAGCAGACTTTAAGTATACCAGTTTAGTATAAACAATACAGGGTATTTTTATTAAGCACATAAATATGTAAATGTATTTGTAGTATACTTAGCATGAAATAAATGTATTTTAAATACATTTTAGTATATTTGTATCATGACAACTCTCGGTAGATTTTAGCATGGTAATGAATATGACATTGTTAATGTATTTGGTCTTGGTGGAATAGATCTGCTACGCTGCTGCTGCTTAATTGCTGCTGCTGTTGGTTATTGCTGTTGCTGTAGATTATTGCTTCTGCTGCAAAGCAAGTACAGGAACGATACGGTGCTGTGAGTATTTAAGGCATACTGCTGCTGCACAAATAGCATATATAATAACCCGTTGCAGGTCTATACAGGTGGAGCTAGGGAAGATGGAGGGTTTCAGAGGAACTCTCAATGTGTGCTACGAACTGCTCGAGTGAATGCTAACCAGCCATTTAAATGTGAGGCAGTGAGCTCATTGGCTGAGCCAATCAGCTAGTGCCAAGTAGTTTATCGCTGCAAATATCATCAATTTACATTAACGACCCATCAGCCTGCACCATCTAGAGTTTCATGACAGAACTTGGCATTTATTTTTCACTAGGATAGTTTGCTTCAAATTAAAGTTTGTAAAGTTCATAGCTTGTTGGTTTGATTTATGGTTTATAACTCTTAAATAAAGAATTTTTCAAATAAAAATCCCTATGGGAAAAATACATCTGGAACCAATGCTGCTGAAATGTGGCTGGGCACTTTTGCTCTCTATTAAGCTTGAAGAAATCTTAAGCTTTTAAAGAAATCTTGATGATGATGTGTTGTGATGATGGTCATATAAAATTAGATGATGATGATATGTTGTGGCAATATTTCTGTTAGCCATGGCGATATTTCTCTACTCTGACTCATTCTTGCATCTTTTCAGCGAAGGGGAACACATTGATGTGACACAATATTTTCCACATACTTCACGCTTACTGAGTGTACAATTCTCTTCTTAATAAAAGTGCATATCGAAAGAATTTAGGGCTGTGTTTGCATGGGTGGCTACCACAATTTGCATAAACTAAAGATAAAAAATATATTCAAGAGGTTTCACCACTCTGTCCATTCGATGTTTACTGATATGGACATCTAATGTCTCAGTACACCACACAGTATCTACTTTGCCAAGACAGCAAAAACTGACTTAAATAATGCAGGTATCAGGAAATCAATAACAAGGTTGTCCAGCACCAGGGACTGTTGCAGTTAAGCAATGCGGCACTGAATTTTGAGCCACTGGTCTTTCATTTGTCTTGACAGGGTTATCGGGAGCACATATTCATATAGTAAAATAATAGTTTTTTAGCAGGTTTTTAATTTTAAGTCAGGTTTTAAATAGATTTAGCAGTAATGTATTTCATCAAGACATATATATTCATGAAGTGGACATGAAAGTGTCATTTTTTTAATGGTCTACATTTCAGGAGTGATAAAGCATATGCATTGCCATGTAGCGAATCAGCTCATAAGGGAAATATGAATAATTAATCATAACTAGTTATAATTAATTATAAATATTTAGATCTTGACTTGTGATTTAAACATTTGCTGCAGAAAAGTAATAATTTATAGCGCTGTTGTAGCTGACAAAAGCCAAATTCAGTCAATAAGTAATTTCACCTCCTGTTTACACCTACAACTGAAAAGATAAATGACTGCTGATGACACTAATAAGCTTGTGAACTTTACAAAAAAGGTTGTTATTATTATTATTAGTCAGAGTGCTGAATTATTTCAAGTGTTATGAGCACCAAGTGTATAACTATCTTAAAGCAACTGCCTCTTTTATAAGGACACTTGAGGGAATATCAAGGATATATTCAAATTTTACCCAGGAGGCAATTAGATGTTTTTTAGCAGTTGGAGCCTGTCTTTTATCTTGATAGTTGCTCCTCAGAGATGCATCACTCTCCTCTAACGGTCTCCTTCTCTTTTGTCTTTGATTCATCCTTCTCACATTTCACCAGGAAGTGGAGGTCAGTAGTGCTGTATCATGACTATGCTTGTGTTTGATGTCTCTTTTCAAATGCTTGATCTAATATTTGCTATCAAAGCTGTAACCCATTTTTATGCAATCTAAGTTGCTCATGCATCTTCGTTTGACATTTCATTTAAGTGTTTACCTTTTTTGTCTTGTTTGCCTCAGAATTTTCTTAAGTTCCATCCCTCCTTTTTCCATTAGTGCTTTTCCACTGCTTTTCACAATTAAAGTATCTTAGTATTGTACTTTTAAGTTTGGTTAATGATAGATGCACAGTGATAGATGTAATAATCTTGACTAAATTCTTAACATTTATTCTGTTTCACTTCTTTGCTTTTGTCAGGACGATTACATCAGATCATGGGATGAAAGTCAAGGCTCGAATGAAAGTAAGTCATCTTTAATATTGGTAATAGTATCACATTACATTTATTGGAGTGATCTTTTAGCCATTCTATTTAAGTGCCCAAATCGCATGATGTGCTGAACAATGACCTAGTTTATTTTCAAATGGAGCTGGATTTTACATTAGGTTAAATATTCAGACTAATTAGTGCCAGTTTGAGGTTTTTCTTCTGTGTAAATGAAGTCTTCTGTTATCATGATACTCAACATGCATTTTGTTTTCTGTCAGTTGCACACAAGAGTCAACACAGTTGCAGTGTAATGTATTCAGGGAAGTCAGGACCAATCAGAGTTCAGTATGCAAATAGATGTAAGAAAGAGTAGTACTCAGTATGCAAATATTACAGTGATTTGAATAGATTTAAACATTGTCAGCAAGTCAGTGGAAGATTTTTTCAAACTTTATTAGCTAATCTAATTTTTTTAAAAATGTGTAATGTTTTAAACAAAAATTGAAATAGTCTAGAATTAAAGTTTGAACCCCACAGCATGTTAAGCGCTTTAATCTGAATTAATTATTGAATTAATTTAGTCAGAAATGTAATATTTAGTGTTTTAAAACTAGCACTGTAATTATCATTCAATGGTGCAGTTAGGCTTGGTCTGCGTATGTTTGTCACAGCAGACAGCCCTTCTTTTCTTCTTGGCTGCCAAACACTAATTGCTTACACAAGAGATGAGGTCATCTCCTCGTTTTGCTAGAGTAAAGAGACTGCCCGGGCACATTTGAGCATTATGTCTTGATTTTTCAGTTGGAGTGAAGTCCTCAGAATGGAGGAGTCCATTAGCAAATATCTCAGGATGTAATTAATGGATAATTGCTAGTTCCACTGAAGGCCCAGTAAGAGCCCCGGAGCCTTGATTTAGCACTGACTGACACTGGCTTTGTTCTTTCATAGCACAAATCCACTTAAGCTTCATATGTCCAAGAACAGAGGTTGTTTGAAACTCATTATTTGAACTGATTCTCTGTGACAATAGGGAATTATTATCAGATCCATTTGTCACAGTTGTTAGAGAGCAAGATTTCACACATATAATGATAAATTTGATATTTAAGAGTTTGTATTTGTGCTATTAATAATTTGAACACTTAAGTATTAAAACCAGTATTAATCACATAAATAATTTGGTCATACATTGTAAGAAAGAAAAATCCATAGAAAAATGGAAAAGGTACTTGTAATTTTCTTCCAGGACATTTTCCGTTAAGTTTACTGACATTTAACCCTACTGGTTCTTTTAACCCAATGTGGAGTTCAAAATATGTGTAAAATAAATACTGAAAATTTATTCAAAATAACACAACATAGATTTTTATGGACTCTTCTTAGAGGCCAGTCACACAGAAGGCGTTTTAGCTTTAAAAAGCGTGAGACGTGGGGAATGGAATGGGGGGAACAATGCAAGGTCTCAAGACGAGCTTTTAAAGTTGAACTTCTTTTAACTTGAGCACCACATTTTTAGAAATTGAAAAACGTGTGTACACAAATATACGCACCATCTTATTTTTTAAAAATGTATTAAATAAAACCTATTTGTCTTACCGCATTGAATGCATTTTATCTCCTTTATGAGATAATTAATGAGGCAGTGATGAGAAATTTGTCCCATGATGTTTCCGCTTAAAAGCAGCCAGTGCAGGCATCAGTCAAATTCAGATCCTTTTTTCTTTCAAAGAGAAAAACAAAGAACAGCTCACTGATCTTATAGTGTCCCTTGTATTTTGAAAAGAGCTGCAATTTCTGAAGAAGGAATTTCAAAAGTAAAAGGAATTCTATTTGAAATATATTAAAGAGATTGTTCTGGCCAAGTTTTAAGAGTGTTAAAAAACACCCTTGTTGTGGCATGATATTAATTAAATTAGATAAATCTGCAGTGTAGAAGAAATGTAAAATTGTATCAATTATTTACTTTATGTTGGTGTCTAATTGGCCTTGTAAGACTTTATTTATAGTCTGATATTTCAAGAGCATCTGCTCTCCATGTTTCGATTTCCAGGCATCAGACAGCTAACAGATACCAAAGCAGATGAAATTCCCAAAGAGCCTTATTTACAGTGTCTTCTTGGAACGTAGCACTGGTCCTTACCTTTTTAATGAGGAACAAATTAGCATTTTACAAGTTATCAACACAGCAGTTGTCATACAACTTCAGGACAAATCTGTGATGTATCTATTGTGACAGTAGTTTTTCTCAAAACACCAGTCATAATACTTGCTCATGTCTATATAAAAACCTCCTTGCTTCAAAGGGACATATCCTATATGATTACGGGCCTGGCCATGTAAAAAAAGTCCCATAAAAAAAATGGTAAATGACTGGCAGCTACGGCTGCCAAACAAAAACCGTAAAATTAAAGTAAAATGTCTTCATTTAAACAAGGAAAAATCTGTAAAATAAAAAAAAAAATGTTTACTAAAACTTTTAATGAAAATTTCTGTTAAAATATTGTTTTTGCACTTTATTTGAATTAAGATATTTTACTTTAATTGTACGTTTTTTGTTTGGCAGCCATAGCTGCCAGTCATTTACCATTTTTTTACAAGGTTTTTTTTTTACACTGTAAGTTTTTAAAAATGTTTTTGAAAGAAGTCTCTTATGCTCACCAAAGCTGCATTTATTTGATTAAAAATACTGTAAAAATTATAACATTGTGAAATATCATTACAATTTAAAAGAACTGTTTTCTATTTGAATATATTTTAAAATGTAATTTATTCCTATCTTGTCCAGTCCAGTCGATGTCACATGATCCTTCAGAAATTATTCTAATATGCTGATTTGGTGCTCAAGTAAATAGCTCTTATTATTATCAATACTGAAACAGTTGTGCTGCTTAATATCTTTGTGGAAACATTTGTGGAAGACATTTTCTCAGGATTCTTGAATAGGCACTTTTGATCAAATTAATGCATGTATAAATTGAAATAATAATGAAAAAAAAAGTAACTACCCTACACTTTTGAGCAGTAGTTCATGTATTTCTTTTTTTTATCCTGAGTCCTGAAGGCAAAACTTTCAGAGCAGCACATGTTCTTGCATATCTATGGCTAATCATCCGTGTCAGATATGATATTATGATCTCATATGAGCTGCACACATCCTGTAAGTTGAATGTGTAGGTCAACAAAGTGTTGCCAGTATGTGGACAGATTTATCACAAGCAGATGTTTTTTTTTCACATTCCCAGTGTGTGTATACCTGTGAAAAGAACATCTCAGTCTGTTGAGTCAACCTGTACCAGAATTAATAGGCCATCAAGAGGATACAAAGCTTCAGTTCATTAAAAACAAATGGAGACGTCTTTATTCAATCAGCGTGCGTGTTTTATTTATCAGCGTGATTGTATTTTCTCTTTCCTGTGTACACAGCATGTATCGCGTCCTTATCTCTGTGAACCTTTCCCTGCGAGTTGATCTGATATGCTCAGTGTTAAGTGGCTCTGGCTGCTGATGTATATTAGCTGCATTAGATCAGCCACTGGCTTTGCTTGATAGAGTCAGTAGCTCCTTACTTCTACTCGGCGATTGTAATGATCACATTAAATGCTGCCCTGAGTGTAAACAAAGGATGCGGCGGAGACTGGACGAGATTCCTCAGCTCTCTAAGCCAGATTTGGCATCGCTTACACATGGAGACCTTTTTTATGTATTTTATAGGGACAAGCTCACAGGGCCACTGTTTGTAAGATATATTTAATGTTAAAAGGAGTGATGATTATGGATAGATCTAGAGAGAGAGAGTTTTTTGTTTCTTTTTTTTTACTTATACGAGCAGCTAATCAGTCCTCACTCTGGAGTTGGACTGTTGCTATAGCAACACCATTATTCTTGTGTTCTCTTTAATCTGCTTGAGCCTGTTGTGATGAAGTGAGGCTTACCGATCAACCTTGTGCCGTTGTGTATAGACTGTAATAATCTGTCAGTCTTGAGATATCGTTTTTTGTGCAGTGAGGAGTATGCGTTTTTTGTAATACCATATGTAGTATGGTGAGATAAGGTATAAGGTGTAATTATGATGGCTTACTGAAAAACATACAGTAAAATAACATTTTTGTCTCTTAGCTTCTCTAATGCTGTAGCATAGAGAGCATTGCGGATGGACAGGCGCTTTTGAATTTGTGTAATGCGAAATTTTTGTATTTTGCATTAATGTTCTTAAATATGAATCAAAGGGTGCTTGTCATGATATTTTTGTTTTGGTGTAAATAGGAGTTTCCCTAAAGATTTATGATGAAACATTTTAAGTTAATAAAAAAGTAATACATTTTAAATTAATAAAATAAATATAAATATAAAACAATATGCATAAAAAACATATAGTAATTTTCCTGCTGTTTATTTATGTTCAGGCCAGAGATTGTTATTGTTAACTAAAACTAAAACCATCAAAAGTTGTTACTTGAAATAAAATAAATGTTAACAGATATAATAATTATATTAAAAATTGTAAAAAAAACAAAAACATTTTATTTCAGCTAGTTGCCAACTTTTTTTTTTACTAAAATAATTAAACCTGAAATAACAATTCTGAAAAAAACTGTATAGACAATACATTATTTTTTTTTAATAATAAAAATGACAAAAACACACAGCAAAATTACTAAAACTTTACCTAAAATTAAAATAAAAACTCAAATATTAAGCAAAACAATTAAATTAATAATCAAAAATAATTTCTAATTAAAATAATAAATTCAAAATATCAACAAAAACTAAAATAGTGTATCAGTTACTATAATAACACTGATTCAGGTTGTGGTGGCAGCAAAAAGCCAATAATAATTAAATATAAATAAATATTAAATGTTTTATTGGAATTAAATACATTATTCATAATATTTATTGAACGTTTGCAATATTGAAATCTCAGGGAGCATCTAAAAAAAACAAACAAAAAAAAACCTTGAACGCATCTGAATGCATAGCAGATAATCTGTAATGATTATTCATTACAGATGTTGACACCACTAAGGATCCTTGCCAGAAGGTCAAATGCAGCCGACATAAGGTGTGTGTCGCACAGGGCTACCAGCGTGCTGTGTGCGTCAACCGCAAAAAGCTGGAGCACAGGTGAGCCCTTCAGCTCCAGCACTGTCTTCATGCACATAACAGTAATATACGACAGGATAGTGTTTGTTTTTTAGGGTATATGAATAAAATAAACTGGGTGCCATTCTAAGGCACTGTGCAGAATGTAACTGTCCAATCTAGCTTTTCATTATTCATATCATGAAGAATCACATTTCTGAGCTTTTAAGGTTCAGATGATTGGCTGAGTGCGTATGAGCAAAGATGGCTGTATAGAAAGAAGTCTTAAAGGGTTAGTTCACCCAAAAATGAAAATGAGGCTGTGTTTTACTCACCCCAGAGGCATCCTAGGTGTATATGACTTTCTTCTTTCAGACGAATCCAGTCGGAGTTATATTAAAAATTGTCCTGGCTATTCCAAGCTCTATCATTGCAGTCAGCGGGTGTTGCAGTGCTTGAGTCCAAAAGAAGTGAAATAAAAAGCGCGAGGCCTTTGTTCACCCCCCGGAGCCGGGTGAGACACTTTTTTTTATGGATGGGTGCTTTTTTGGCGCTTTTCCACTGCCTGGTACGACTCGGCTCGGTACGGCTCAGTACGGCACGGCACGGCACGGTACGGCTCCC
>NW_015554073.1:187644-210543 GCF_001515605.1 Sinocyclocheilus anshuiensis
TATGACTTTCTTCTTTCAGACGAATCCAGTCGGAGTTATATAAAAAATTGTCCTGGCTATTCCAAGCTCTATCATTGAAGTCAGCGGGTGTTGCAGTGCTTGAGTCCAAAAGAAGTGAAATAAAAAGCGCCCATCCATAAAAAAAAATGTCTCATACGGCTTCGGGGGGGTGAACAAAGGCCTCCTGTAGCGAATCGATGCGTTTTTGTTAAACAATTATCCATATTCAAAATGTAATAATCACTTTAATGTAGCTTGCGCCAGCAGTTGTACACGGAAGCAGTTCCGGGCGGAAAGACACAACAGCAAAAAATGAGACAGGGTTGAAAATGGTCATAAAATTATGGTGCAAAGAACCCTGACTATTTTAACTGGACCCTAGGGGAAAATAAATAAATAAATAAAATGGTTATGATCTGTTTATTTCCACAAGCGTTAGAAAATGTTCATTCACTTGTGAAGAGAAAGTCATATTTTTTATAGAGGTGAAATAAGAGCAATTTATTAAAGCATGCACGTGTTGTCTGGTGTCACATTGTGAGGTACACAGATTTAGTCCCTGGATGTTTGTTCTTTTTACAAATTGAACTTGTTCCTGAGGCCGTCCCTAAGGGACTGGTTCTCATTGTAGCGCACAAATAACTACAGAGAATGTTTTGTTAACTTTAAATTAAAAAATGGGTCAATGATGCGCTTTTCCTGTGCATTTGAGTGACCAATGCTCAAGCATGCCTCAGTTTATATCTCATATTGAATATTGATGATATTATTGATGGCATGTTAATATTGACTGATGTGTTTTAGGTTGAAGCAGCAGGTCATTAGACAGCAGCAGGAGAGTAACTGTAAATCTTGCCCAGGATCTTCCTCTGGTCCCGTTTGTGGCTCTGATGGACACAACTACGCCTCTCAGGTACTTCAAACTGCATTCAACTTCTTTTAATTGTATTAAAATAAGATGAACTGCAGAGAAATTGATCATATCCATATGATCAATTTCTCTGCAGTTCAGCTTATTTTAATACAATTGGATTTTTCGCACTTTTTTTGTTTTAAAACAAAATTGAACTTCTGTGGCTGACAGTAGATTAAAATAATGAATTGTGCTTAATAATGTTTTTTAACTGCATTTAGTTCCTTTACATCCAACATTTGTGTAAACTGATGATGTATTTCTGTCAAAGGTGATATTTCATACTTGTTGAGCTTCTGAATCCCACCACACAAGAAAGACCACATATATCTTTCTCTAATTTTCTTAAACGTCCCATCTGGATTCATTTATAAAGAAATTTGCCGCTAGGCCTTTCTTGGAGAAAGTTTCCCCATGAATCCCCCCAGAACATTTTCCCAGAGAGCACACAATAATTTGTGAAAGACAAATAGGACATGTCTCATTAAAGGGAAGGAAAAGTACTTAGTAAGTTTGTTGTTTTAAGTGAATCATTGTAATAATGGCCACTTCAATATTGTTAATAATAATGATAAATAATATCCAGTATAAATATAATGTCAATATAATGTGAAACACTGATCTAGTCACAAATATTATAACCAAATTAACACTAGCTCAGGTAATTTTTAAGAGTCAGATAAGGTAAAATATTTTCTTAGTCCTGTCAACAAACCTGTAGAGAAAATTCATAATACTTTCACTATCCTGCAATGTTGGACAATGACGTTATTTCTATTCTTGTTATTCTGTGCCATTCAAAAAAACATTCTCTATTATTTTCTGTGACTCATGGATCAATCTGCTTGCGCAGTATGGATAATGGGCTCTATTATACCTTGTATTCTGGCCCTTGACATCCTTAAAAGTCAAAGAATTGTCTGAAGAGATTCTGGGTACTTGGGGATGAAAGAACCGTTCTGTTGAATTATGTATTATCTCTATTATATCTATTTCTGACCTTGTGAGGGAAGAAATGAAGGTTGACATCAGCTTCTTTTAATGGAGATGTCTTGTCTGAACCAGCGATTTTCACTCGTCTGTAGAAATAATTGTGCTCTATCTGGGCTTACAATTCATGCCACTGAACTGGAGCATGTGACGCACTGGACAAGTGTTACGGCGGCACTGCTTATTCTTTGTGTGTGTGTGTGTGTGTGTGTGTGTTGCACCTGAATTTAGTGCAAACTGGAGCAGCAGGCTTGTCTCACAGGGAAGGAATTGAACGTAAGATGTACTGGTCTCTGCCCCTGTACCGCCACCGCGGCTCCTGCTACAGACATGGACAGCAAACACGGTATTTACCTGCCACATGCTTCCAACAGCTGCAATTTGGTCTTGCAAAGCTTGTTAATGGGATAGTTTACCAAAAATAATTTACTCAACCTTGTGTCGTTCAAGACCTGGAACACAAAATAGGATATTTTTTAAAAATCAGTTGTTTTGGACCCCATTAAAGGAATAGTTAACCCAAAAATTCACCCAATTTTCAGAAAATGTACTCACCCTCAGGCCATCCAAGAAGGAGAAATTTAGCATTACTTCAGAAGAAAGTAAGTCATAAAAGTTTGAGTAAATGATGACAGAATGTTAATTTTTGCCTGAGCTATCCCTTTAAGATACTCTTGTAAATAAGCACCTTCTGTCTTGAATGAAGCACAATAGAAGGGCCAGCTTTTAAGTTTATAGGATCATATTTTGATGATAATAATGAATGGTTTTATTCTGAGATTGCTTCTGATGCCATTTGTCTCTTTCACATACCTTTGAGCAGTTTGCAGCTCTCGCTCTAACAAAGGCTTTATTGATTTATCAGTAGACTATGCTGCTCTTTTTCTTTCTTTGCTGCTTGCTTTGTGAATTTCTGCTGACTTTGATTATGTCTGAATTATGTCTGCAGTCTCCGCAGGCTTTTCTTGTCAAATTCAGAAGGGCAAAAGCAGGATGATTGGTTCTTCACTCTTTAATACCAACGTCTGCCAACACTCCCTTATCTCCTTTCACTGTCTCCGTCTCTCTTCTTTTCTGTCCATAGAGAGTTGCACAGGGCAGGACCTGGCAGATCTGGGAGATCGCCTGCGGGACTGGTTCCAACTGCTCCAAGGCAACGGCAAGCAGAACAGCACCGGGAATCCTGTAGCCAGTTCTGCATCAAGTGAGGATCTAACATCTCTTTAGCCAGTGCTTTTATATTAAGAAATTACAGCAGCTTCACTATGGATCAGCAGCATACAGTGACTCTAACCTCATTTATTTTGGTTGTGTCATTTCAAGAAATAATACAACCATACAGCTGTTTTCTTTTTAGTATTTTAAACACGGACCTATGATAATTGGCACTAATAAAACTGCAGTGTAAAACTTCAGATTCAGAGCTGTTATGTTTGTGTCCTATCCTGATGGCCAAAGAGCACCAGCAGCATTTTATTCGCTCAAAAAGCAGTTTTGCTGAATTGTGAAATGCAGCTGAATGCTTAAGCACTTCTATTTAAAATGTACATTTAATGGCAGAAAAAATGACCAGATCAACCATGTGCTCATCAGTTCTCTAACTAGCTATGCCTGTTTTGTTTGATACATTTATATTGTTTGCTTCTAATTTGCTTAGAAAAAAAAGGTCCATGGTTTCCATTAGTGATTTACTGTCTTATCAGCAACATTTGAACAGCTGTTTTGCATTTAAAAGGACATTAATTCAATTTTTACAGCTAATATGATGCAATCATCTATTCTGGCAGAGATGGCTCTTGGAATCCAGTCTAAAAAGCTCACAAAATGCAGAAGTATTACAGTATTTAAGCTAGTATTTCTCTTGCGTTAACATGTAGCGTGTGCTTGTTTGTGCACAGTTGTAGACCGAACTCTTGTTGCGACCTGTAAGGATTCTATTGGCTGGATGTTCTCTAAGCTGGACACAAACAGTGACCTGTATCTGGATCAAGCTGAGCTGTCCGCCATTAATCTGGACAAGTATGAAGTGTGCATACGGCCCTTCTTCAACTCCTGTGACTCCTACCGTGATGGCAAAGTCTCCACAGCTGAGTGGTGCCTCTGCTTTTGGAGAGAAAGTGAGTTTTTAGTATCTTTACACAATTAAACCAGGTCTTAATGGTTTTTATAATAATATAATGAAATATTCTATATACTACCAAATATTTAGTACACTACCATTGAAATATTTGGGATCTGCAATATTTTTTACATTTTTGAAAAGAAGCCTCGGTAACACTTAGGGACCAATTCTCTCTATTAACTAGTTGTTTATTAGCATGCCTGTTATTAACATATTGGCTGTTTATTAGTACTTATAACCAGTGTTGGGGAGTAACCTATTACATTTCCAAAGTAACCTTCCCAACACTGCTTATAACCGAATTATATTATGACCGAAGCCTCTTATGAAAAATACAGAAAAACAGTAATGTTGTGAAATATTATTATAATTTAAAATAACTGTTTTCTATTTGAATATATTTTAAAATTAATTTATTTCTGTGATGGCAAAGCTGAATGTGCAGCATTATTACTCCAGTCTTCAGTGTCACATGATCCTTCAGAAATCATTCTGATATGATGATTTGGTGCTCACGATACATTTATTATTATTATTATCAATGTTGTGCTGAAAAAAGCTGAAATATATTTTAATAGAGACAATAGATACATGGTTTATGTAGCATTATCAATCCTCTACTGTGGCATTTGATCAATTAAATGTGTCCTTGCGTAAAAAATTACTTTCTTAAAATCTTGCTGACCCCAAACTTTTGAACAGTAGTGTGTCATTTTTAAAAATTTGCATCTTGATAATTAACCAAATTTAATTAAAACATACTGTTGATAAAAAACTTTTTTTTTTCATTACATGAAAAAATAAAATATTATCAGTACAATACGTATATTTACAAAAAAAGAATAAAGTTTCATTCCTAATCAATAGTGTCAACTCTGACTAAAATAAGATGGCATTTTAGTAAAATATTTTCATCCAAAGGCAAAGACTCAAAAAAAGTAACACTGTTTTGACATTGAAACATTACACACTTCAGATTTGAAATCAGCTCTAACTGGGATCGTTGCCTCAGCATTGCACATTTGTGCCCTGCACCTTGCTGGTCAGTGCCACGGTCCACAGTTTGCTCTGCTTGGTTATAACAGCGTGACAGAAGGGGGACACATGGCCGAACATCAGTGCCAGCACTAGTCTGTGTTTGAGCATGTTGAGCACTGCTTCAGAGAGTTAGGGCTTTCAAATCTGAAATGATGTTTGAATTGGATTTGAGGGGCATGTTTGGTTTCCATTACAAAAAGCCTAGAAGACGATATTGCATGCAAAGGTTGGTCGCAGAGCGCATTTATTTTACATCAGCATGCACTGGACTGGCGTTAAAGATAAAGAAGACACCAGTCGGTGGAGGCAGGGCTTTAGAAAAATCCATCTGTGTGCTGAGAGTTCTGCAGACTCATGCCACTAACTCATTCAGTTTGCACTGGATTAAGTTTAATTGGTTTTCTAAATATAATCAAACATTAAAGGGGGAGGGGAACCATATGTTTGGATTATTGTAATCCAAATCTTTCATTTTCTCTTCAAACACCCCCATTGGATAGAAAATGAGAGATGGAAGAGCTGGAGAAGGCATAAATTGACCTTTAGCTGTTTGTGGCATGTGGAGAGAGTGATTTACAGTATTCATTTTGACGAGATGCATAAGCCTGGAGGAATTGCTATTCAGTGTGTGTTGCTAGGGTGACTGACAGTCAGTGTGTGTGCGTGTGTGTGTCAGCGGGGGAGAGCGTAGGTCTGTTTGCATGTGCATGTGTTTATCGCAACATGCTCTACATGTTAATGAGACTCGTAAGTGTGATCTTTTGTTTGAGGAATTCTTTCTGAGTGTGTGTGTGTTTACTTAAACCATGGAGCATGGCAAGTTTCTTGACACAAACAGACATATGCTCCACTGTGCATCGCACTGGAGGGGCACTGAGCTGTATCTTAGCAGTATCTTAACACACACATACACACACACACACACACACTAGACCAGCCTGGCTCTTGTTTGATGTGATTCTGCTCATGATATGTGGCTGGGCACTCTCATTTCTCCTGGGTAGGGCACAGTTGCTTTTGGCCTGTCACACTTTGTCTTCCCCTTGTATTTCCCCCGGTGGATAGGAAATGGCCATTGCAGAGGGAAAAACAACATCAGTGTTGGTTGTTGACAGCCTGTTCAGCCTCAAACTCTCTGGGACTAAAACCAGTCAGACAGAAACCCACTGCATTTTTTTAGACTTGACCTGTCCGGGCCTCACATAGTGATAGTGTTGAAGCATTGGCGAATATTCCAGTATGTGCTGCACTGATTTATTTATTAAAGGAAACATTCTGTCATCATTTACTAACCTTCATGTCATTCCCGAACCTGTATTACTCTCTTTCCTATGTGGAATACAAAAGAAGATGTTTGGGAGAATGTCCAGGCTGCTCTTTTCCTTGTAATGGAAGTAAATGGGGACTAGGGCTGATAAGCATCAAAAAGGACCATTAAAGTGGTCCTTACGATTTGTATGCTACTTTCGAAGTCTTCTGGATTCATACTCGTATAATATCTTTGTGTGATACCAAATCTTGCTTGATAGCAGTGGTGTGTGGTATGTCATTTTAAATAATATTGTATTTGTTGTTTTAACACTGTGTTAGCTGACATTTAGTATGTTTCAGAAACCAAACAAAAACAGTCCACACATTCACTGAGTCATGTAAAAATACTTCCAACCAAGCTAAAAAAGAAGTGTTGTGTGAATTTGCGTTTTTAAACAAATTGTTTGAGTGAATGATTCAGTAACTCATCGAGTCATAAAGTCACTTGCTTGGTTTTTGAATGAATAAGCAGCAAAATAAATAAATAAATAAATAGAATGAATGATTTACTCATTAAGACAGGGACTTGCCACCTACTGGCAGTTTTAGTTTCATATTATAGTATAGTTTTCATATTATAATATAACAATATAATTTCATTTTTAAAATCATTTTATATTCCAGTATTCACAATTTTATTTTTAAAAGGCTATAGTGTAATTAGGTTAGAAAATGTCAGTATTAATGTTTTCATGTATGGTGAATAAAGAAAAATAAGTAGCTCTGTAGAGTGATCTGCTCTGAAAGAATCTCTATATCTAAAGAGGATACCTTTTTTAAAAAGATAAATATTCTTTTTAATCATTGGGCATATTGGTTCCTCCTCAGTAGCTGTGGTCACCATTTACTTTCATTGAATTGAAAAGAGCAGCTTGGACATTATGCTAAATAACTTATTTTGTGTTCCTCAGAAGAAAGTCATTTTGGTTTTGAATGACTTGAGGGTGAGTAAATGATTACAGAATTTTCATTTTTGAGAAGAATATTCCTCTAATGTATTATAAGAAGGTTGTAAATTTCACCTCAGGGCATTAAAGAGAAAATTGCAATATAGAAATAGTCTATAACAGGTGTTAATTTTGTTCAAAACCTATTTAAAGCAAGTTCTATAACTCAAAATTTAATTTAGTCTTTCTTTCATGAATTGTATTGCTGTAAAACTAGAGATTAGAACTGTCTATTGTGCCACTTTTAAATTGTGCGGCTGCACGGAGAGCAGCCCTAGTGTAATGCCGCCTCATATGGGAGTTGGCGGGGGAGCTCGTGTGAGGCGTTTGTATGGAGGAGATTAGCGCTGGCTCTTCCCTAAAGGCACTGATTGTTTTTCGTCCACAGAGCCTCCCTGCCTGGCTGAGCTAGAGCGAATCCAAGTGCAAGAAGGAGCCAAGAAGAATCCAGGTAAGAATGAACGCTCCGCTGAGACTCGCTGTACTATCGCGGGAAGAGCAAATTAAGGTGTGAAGGAGAGGAACAAAGGGAGAACCAGAGAAAGAGGTTATATAGAATATATACAATTTGTAGAAGAAAGAATGGAAGAAAGAAGGTCTGTAAAAGGAAAACGAGGCAGAAGGGAGGTAAGATGTAAACTCTGAGAAACAAAGAGGCTTTGCGGCTCTGGCAAAAGTGACTCTAGAGGAGATTCATTTAACAGATGACAAGCACAAGGCTGAGATTAGCCCCTAATCAGGTGTGTGGATTAGAGCGGCGCTCATGGCTGTGGGCAGTGCTGCATGTTTGGCTGCAGCGCTCTTAGGACTCTCCAAGGACATGCTGCAGATGCTTCAGCCTATCAGAGGCAGCCAAAATGCAAACAGCCCCCAAAGCCTGAGAACAAATATCAATGTATATTATACAAATAAAGTGTTTCATTGTTATTGTGAAAGATTAACCCATGTTTACTCTGAGGTGCATTTATTATTAAATCACAAAAGGAAGAAAATCTCCTAATGTAATATCTAAACCTATAAAATAAACCTTTTTTCCCCTATATGATACATATTAAGAGAGTTACACATCTGTGCATTCCAAAAAAGATAATATTAATATTCCATAGTGCATTACCACTTTTGCCAGCCATGTTGAATAAATGTTAAAAAATAGAAAAGATGACAGTCCTAAGAAAAAGCCTAACCTAGAAGGTGCAACCTGTGTTTAACACTATAATGCATTTATAGTTAAATCACAATACAAATTTTTTTTATTTTTACTTCTTATATTCTTTTTTAAAACAGAAATATAATAATTTTCTGCCTTTTTTAATTGCATATTTTGAGAGGACTATACATCTGTCCATTGCTATGCAAGATTATGATCAATATTACAGAGGTTCAAGGAGTATCACCATATTTGTCAGCCTCGTTTAATTTATGTTGTCATAAATATAAAACACAATTACATAAAAAGAAGACCGTCATGTAGAATTATGGGTAAGTGTCAAAGGAAAAGCTTAACCCTAAAAAACAAAAAAAACAATCTGTCTTTAACCCTCTGAGGCATTAATTATTAAATCACAAAGGGAAATGATTATCTATCTATATATATATACATCTATCTATCTATAATATATAAAATTTCTTTTTTTTTTTTTTTTTAGAGTTGCACATGGCCATCACTTGCACCAGCTGCTTAATTTATGTTCTTGTAAATAAAAAGCACACAGAGACATAAATAGGACAGTCAGGTTGAATTATGGGTAAGGGTCAATGGAATCACCCGTGGTGGTGGTTAGGATATAACATCACATTCTGAATGGTTAAAACTGGCTTTTAAAGATTTGTCCCTTAGTACACTCAGTGCATCAGAGGGTTAAATCCTGCATTTCATTGCTAAATAGATCATGATGATTATGTGGACATATATATGTTTATTACACCGTGCAGTTGTTTTTTTATCGTGCATCATGATTCGAGACACTGCAGACAGAAACCCAGCCCTCAACCCTCGCCAAGGTTACATTTTATGCATTACAATGAGCAGTGACACTTGAGTCTGTCACATGATTTACAGCAATATGCAAACTAGTTTGCAATGTCACCCGTGATGCAAAACTCATTTTGTATAGGATATGAAAATGAATGTAAAATGTTCTCAAAGCGTGCGTGTCTGCGTGTTTCTCTCCCTACTTGTTTCAGATACATACATTCCCAGCTGTGATGAGGACGGCTTTTACAGGAGACTGCAGTGTGACAAGAGCAGAGGGGAGTGCTGGTGTGTGGACCAGCATGGAGGAGAGTTAATGGGCTCCAGAATCCATGGCAACCCCGACTGTGGTGAGCACGAGCACAACACACACACACACACACACACTACACAGAGGACAATGCTCTTTCTGTAGCTACAGGGCTTAGGGCTTAGATCCACAAAATCATCAGTCACCCATCTGACAGAAGACCAAGTGCTACATTCATTAGGCCAGGTTCATTTCCATTCCAAAAGAGCAGTTGTCTCACCGAAATAAAGGTCCTTAAGATTAATTACTACTGGCTGCGACGGACCTGCAGGTGATAAGAACAAATCCCCTGACTGGACATAAAATAGCGATTAAAAAGCCCAATGTCAAAGTCACACCTCCTGTTTGTTTATTGTTTTCGCACCAAGCGCATATTGTTTAGCCTAAATCACTCGCAATATTTTTTTTAACATTTCCCTTTTGCAGAAGAGGTGGTGACGTACTCGGGAGATTTTGGCAGCGGGCTCGGATGGGAAGATGAGGAAGAAAAGGAGGCGGAGGAGAACGGCGAGGAGGCTGAGGAGGAGGAAGGGGAGGTGGGGGAGGTAGATGACGGTGGATACATTTGGTAAAACGAAACGTGATTCTCACCTTGTTCGACGTAGCTTTCTGTGGCCCATTTCTACAGAGGCAGCTCTATCTTCTGACATTAAACGGTGGACACTGGAGGGTCTATCATCTTTATACTACACTCCAAACAGCATTGACTTAGGGAGGGTGGGGGGGAGGGTGGCTTGGCTAGTGTTAGCTGTAGTGAGATTATGGTATTGGGAAAGAGTTTTCGATTATTGGGCTTATGGATACTTGTGAAACATCATATTTTTGTTGTAAGTGCAAGAGTTTTCTCCTGAATCAGTCTCTAGCATCTGCAAACACGAGTTCAGAATTAGGCGCTTGATAGGTGTGATGTGATGCATTCTTATGCAAGTCTAATAAGTACATACTTTCGTCACTATACATTCAGAAATGATACCTGTTAAGTCTAAAGCGACTTTTTAAAGTATGTATATAAAGATGGACAGGCTTCAGGGTCTAACCTGTTTCATTAGATCTTCTGTCGACCATCAACAACTGCTTTCTTTGGGAACTGAGACTGCTGCTAATGTTTTTGCTGTTAGAGTTTCTGTGAATTCTTTTAAATGTCCTCCAAATGATTTAGCGTATATGAACACAGATTACTATAAATGCTAAGAGACACAAAGTCCAAAAACACCAAGAGCTAAGTTAGCTTAGCTCAAAAAGCTAAGACTGTTACCCTGTTCTGGCTGAAACAGTCTCTGCATCATTTCGTTGCTACCTTGAAGTAGATATAGTCATAAATGTCTTGAGATAAAGTAGCCTTGTCAGTGTAATTGAAGAACTGTTTCTCCACGCTCACAAACTACAACCGATTTTAGGCTACTTGCCAGAAATACACAATGCACTTCTACAAGACGATCCTTGTCCTAAAGGCACTATTTTTTTCCCCGTCTTTTGTGTAATAATCCACCGAAACCAGAGATGGCAAAGCATTATATTTTCATATAAATTATGCCTCAATGCAGTAGCTTTCTCCCTCAGCCCGACGTCCAAATCATTGTTTTCTTTGAAATGGACAGTCATAAATCCTGAGATATGTGCGCTCTGGTTTCATATGTCTGTCATAATAGAATTTGCTTATACTCCACTAGGTCAGGCTGTAATACGGTACTTCTGATGCAACATAACGAGGCAGTGTATGGATGAACAGTAGAGGCAGGAATGAGCTTTCGAAAATGCATTCTGACATATTCTCTCTCATATACTCAAAGGGACCAATCTGTCTTTGCAGATGTCTTCTAATCAGATCTTCACATCATTTGCAGTGAAAGATGTGTTGGCTGTAATGTTCCTATGGTGCTGCAGGGATTTATATTCAAGATCTGCATCTTAAAATCTACGACTAAAGGTGAAGTACATGAGTCCCGCAGTAAAAAATATCTAAAGCATCAGTTTTTAGGGTTAAAATGCTGTAAAACGTGTATGAATTACAGACTCGGCCTGGTATGATAATTCACTCAGACGGGATTTCGAAGCTCCACATAGGCAAGAGAAAATGCATTTGATATGGTAACATCCCCAGCGTAAACACATTCATTAATGTACCGCGGTGTCTACAGAAGTATATAAATCCTCCAAATCTTACTCAGCAGTGTACATGAGTCTGCTAACAGTGATGTTATACCACTTGGACTAGTGTATGATTGTATTGTACTGTACATGCCATTATTATTGTAAATACTTGGATTTACTGATTAGAAAACATTATATTTACGCTGAGTTGCAGTATATTTGCATTTAGTTGCATGTTTCTTTGTCCGAGTGTGTCATCTTTCTTGCCTGAATATGATTAAAGGCACTGGGCCCGAAAGTGCTGTTCCTTTGTTCTCCTAATTACTCCCAAGACTCTGCGACATGCTAATTTTCATGTGATACTGGAGACATGAGAAAACAAATCTTTTCAACCCACTTTTAAACACATTTTTTGACAAGTGCAATTTATAATAACTACCAAAAATACCCAACAAAAGTTGGTTCTCAAGGCATACAAGAGTCACCAGAGGGTTCAAAAAAGAAGACATATTTTCACTTTAATAGAAAACATGATGTAAACACATCTTTCAAATATTCACTTATTGTCATTAAGAAAATTAAACCGCATTTAACATTAAGAAGAAAAAATGTGCATGATGAAATTATAATTATCTGCTATTATACTCTATTATAATACTGCATTGATTCATTATTGACACACATTTCATATTTTAGCAATCCAGTGTAGCCTGCTTGGCATCAATCTAAAATAGTTAGAGAACAGTTTTCAGCCTTGGTTTCTAACCATTTTAGGTTTTCATCCCTGGTTTCTAACTATTTTATAAAAAAGCGTATGATGAAGCTCTGCTATAATACTGCATTGTTTTAGTGTTGGCACACATTCATATATTAGTGATCTAGTGCAGCAAACATTCTAAAATTGGAATTAGAAACCAGGACTGACATTTTTTTTTGTATGATAAATGTATTTTTTAATCCTAAATCGTTGCAAATGTAGTTATATGACATGATACATAGTGCTGAAAAGAACAATGTTTTGTTTTGACCAGTCGTGTTCACTTGCTTGTATCTGATTAAAATATATAAAAAATGTGGAGACTGATTAAAGCTTGCTCTGAAGGCTTTGTAGTCTCCATATCTTCCTGACATCGTCCTCTGCACTGTTAAGACCTTAAACACAGCAGCATCTCCCGTTTGAGAAAAACGTCTCAGCAGAGGCTCCAGAACAGTCACTGGGATGCTGAAGTTCAGGTGGGGATATGTCACTTTTGCTGCAAAGTCTCTTGTGTTACTGGACACGATACCTAATATTGGAATATATAAGATAAAAAAAAAAAACATGAGAAAGAATCTGCCTATGAAAGCTTGATTTAAACAGACATTGTCATCAAATGAGAGCTGGAATGCTTTGATGCCGAACTATAAGAGAGAAAAATATGCTTAATTGGTCACATGGTGCCCCCTTCTGGTTAGAGAAGGTATTGTATATTTCAATCTCCACTGAATACTGCATTTTTACTGAACAACTGGTTGATGGTCTGATAAACAAAACCTTTTCATTTAATTCCTAACTACTTAAAATTAAATGTGTAATGATATTACCTAGCAATTCCCCAGTGGCAGAGCGGACCACAGCACCACCACTGGCTCCAGACTGCACTGCACAAGTAGTCTGCAGCATCACAGGCCGTGACTGATGGGTAATAACTCTGGATAAGATCCCTGAGGTCAATGAAGGGCCACAGCTGCTCCCTAAAGCTCCATAACCCACAACAAGCACATCCTCACCTAAAAAACACACACAACATGAGAATTCCAGGTGCTGCACATGGACGAAGTACACACAGTTACAAAATATTGTATACAAACTGAAAGGGATCATTATATTTATAATACATTTAAATGTATTAAATGAGTTAGTGTATATATAGTCATCATTCTGTAAGTGGAATACATTTAAATGTATCTATGTTCCTTTTCAGCATGATACATAGTGCTGAAAATTATTATTTTTTTTTGTTTTGACCAGTTATTATGTTCATTTGCTTGTATCTGATTAAAATAAAATCAGTTTAAGGGATGCAGGAATTTAAGCAGGATTTCTGTGTAATCTTAAATAGTCAAATTAAAAGAAATTGTAAGTATCACTGAAATGTAATTACACTAATTTTTATGTTGAAATGACACAAGTCATAATTTGACAATTCTGACTTATTGTCATAATTGCTGTCCTAATATTTACTTTTGATGTGTATTTTGTCACTTGACTTGCATTCAATTTCAACTTCATAGTCATAAGTCATAATTATGTAATCATTTTAACTTTTATGTCATAAATAATTATGACTTTTCATAATTGTGACATTTCATGCCATAATTATGACGTTTTATCTCATAATTTCGACTTTTTGTTAATTATCTTAGAATTATGACATAGTGTGTCACAATTTTGCCTGTTTATTTCTATATGATTTACCAAAGCATGATTCTTTCTTATGACAGAAGTAAGCTTCCATAGTTATATTTTGTATGTAAAAGACTGGAGTTAAATAAAAAATATAGTATCAAATATCACATTAATTGTCGTATGTAAAATACTACGGTTAAATATAAAAATATACATGTAGTGTCAAAATTGATACAAAACCACCTGATATTTGGATATGAGGTTGTCACATATATAAACTGACACACTGGAAGGAACAAATATAATTTTTCTTATATTGGTGGCATTAGACATCCACAGAAAAATCACACCAAAATCTCAAAACAAACATGCTAAATATGAGTTTCAATAAAACAGGTTTGCAGCACATTACCTGGGTGAACGTATGTGGTAAACTGTGTTTTTACTGAGTCTGCGAGGGGTTCCTGAAGCTCCACCACAGCGATATCATAGGGAGATGATGGTGCTGATGAATACAGCACCTTACCACTTACTGCATGAAATCTGAGGTGGAAAGTTTAGATATTATTACAAATCCCATGGTGATTAAAAATACCAATAACATGTAACAGTTTTAACAAAGATCACCAAACAAAATGTCACTTCTTTAGGCCTTATAATTATGAATATGAATGAATTCAAAGCCCATTACCTTTCTCCAAAGTTGACTCTGACTGTAAGCACAGATTTTTCATTCACCACATGCCTGCAGGTCAGAACCAGATTCTGGTTTAGCAGCACACCAGAACCCCACAGCTGGCCGCTCTCAATCAGCACCACTCCAGGGTAAAATTCAGAGCCTGGCTTTCGGTTTGCAGTTAATGGAGCTTGAAGAGAGCCAGTAATTAACTGAGATGACTTTTCTATCAGCGACTCCTGGATGGCACCAGCCTGTGGCATGTTTTTCAGAATCAGGTGAACCGAGCACACAAGTGTCAGCCCAATCCATTCATCTGATTTCCAGCACAGTGGTGAAACGATCAAACCCACAAGGTAAGATCTGTTTCCTTTGCTAACAAACACAGCACCTCCTTCGGTGCCAGGCAAGCAGCGGGCATCAGTCAGGATCAGGGCATTCTCATCTCCTGCCAGATTACTAACTATACCTTTACTAATTGTGTTCATGAAGAGGTCTGGACAGAGACCACCGAAAGGAGACCCACATGCGATGACATGACATCCCTTTTTAAGACTGCCACTCTTCACCCATGGAATAGTTTCCTTACAGGTGCATGAGGATGAAGTGGGCACTTTTAAAAGTGCAAACCAACTTAAAAACCTGGAGTCTTCTAGAACTTCTGTATCCACTGTGCCACTACAAAAGCCCCAGTTATCAGACCCTTTGAAGATCTTGTGAAATGCATCTTGAAACTCCACACAATTGATCATCATTAACAGTTGAGCCTCTTGACGGCTCGTATTGCGTCTGTCCGTTGCACACGATTGGTTGGCGCAAAGGTGAATGTAATCTACATTAATTTTTATCTCTTTAGTGAAACTTTCAGAATGCAAAATTTTCACGTTTTTCTTCATGGATTGTCTGTCATTGATAAAGCGTGAGAACAAAATGCCACTACAGACTACATTCCCAGCCTGGTAATTCAGAAACATTCCACTACAGCTCATTTCTTTATTCTGAGATCCAGATGTGAGGTTGAGTGGCTTCTCGGACACTGTGACAACACAACATGTTTCTTCCACATTCTTCATTTTCAAACGTTGAATATATGTAGATATAGATATAACAGTATTAAGTTGGTTCAGTAAAATGGTCACAGTTTTTTAAGCTAATAGTAATAACAGTAATACTAATTCTTGCATCTTGAAATGAGTTCAAGATACAAACGCGGCACTGCTGGAGGTCAAATTATAAATAAGAACACCATGCTAACAAACACAGTTTGTCAATAACAACTAGTTAGAGTTGCAACGAATACGTCTGACAAGCTAGATCATTTAATAATATCTATATTAACTTATCGCCTACTTGATATTGTTGCATGCATAGACATAATAAATACCTAGACTCCTCATTGGCCGCTTTGAGCCGTTGCTGCGATACGTCAACGCGTCCGCCATGTTTGTGAGGGCAAGACTGCCTTAAAAAACTGTTCAGTCTTACCTGTGAAAGATAATACGCCGAGATCTGTTTTCATTATTGTGCGACGGTTTGTAGATGCCCAAGCTGCCGGCGAGTCAGGTATGTTTTCGCCTGTCCCGATATGAGAGTTATGGAGAGTTGCCTTCACCAATATGGCGGAGACGTTGACGTGCGGTCGAGCGGCCAATGAGGCGTCTAGGTATTTATTATGTCTATGGTTGCATGCGCTATATAGCTGCAGTGCTTCCTGGTATGGTTTCATTGGCGTAAAAGTAGTCACGTGGTCAATTAATGTGGTAATTGGAAGTCCGATTCTTTTGAACAATTCGTTTCATATAACCGGTTCAGTGATTCTTTTACGTTCCCAGACATAAAAATACGATCGTTATGTCCGAAAGAGACGTTTCTCACGTCAAACCATTCGTGAACGAGTCATTTTCGCTTTGTAAATAAATAGACGAGACATTAACCGGTTTTGTTAACCGGTTCATCAGATTCATTGAAAAGATCCAACTCCAAAGAAAGTTTCGTTAACAAATCAGACGTCGTTTATACATTGGACTGGGTTCTTGTGCAACAATGTGCTAGTTCATTCTAATGGTCACGTCACAAAGGATTCAGTATGGCCAAATAACCTTTTTTTTTTTTTTTTTAACTTGACTAGAATGTCACAATTGTTTTAAATGTTTATTAAAATTGCTTTCTACGATTAATAATTTCATATAGGCCTACATATATGTATGATTTCTTTGAGATCAGAGTACACACGGAAAATATATATATATTTTTTATTTTTGTTTGCTTACTTCAGTGCATAAATGCTACAAAGTGCTACATGTGGCATGCACATAATCAGCCATTTCAAAAGATAAGCAGCATTGAAACTCCCAATCCTTTCACTTAAGCCTATTTACAAGTATGGGTAAAAGTGACCTAGTAATATGACATTTTCTATTGCACAGGCATATTTTCTATTAATTAAAAAAGCCTATATACTCTCATGCCATAACTGCAAATAAGTTACAGATGGCAGTCAACAAGTACTCATTACACAGTCAGGTAGTTTAGTGTTGAAACAGGCTAATGTAGACATCACTGGCACTGAGTGCTACATAAGCACAGTCTTAAAAGTATCAAAATACTACATACAAATCAAATATTTGCACTTTTAATATATTAGATAGAAATATTTCATTTTAAATCTCAGGTCATTTTGATAAGCAAGCATGTATACATTGGCAATGCACACCAAATCACTTCAGAAGTTTTTCCTTTGAACAGGTGGGAAATACAGAACTAGGGGAAAAACCACCAAGGTTAAGGCACTGAGGTAATGTAAATGATTCTGTATCTTCTGATGATTTCACATCAGAATTTCACAGCACAAGCGATGTTCACCTGATTAAAATACTTGATTTAAATGTTCAATAGTATGTTTACCTTTCACATGGCATAAAATTGACACTGGATTGAAAAAAGCATTCTGTAACTTGATGCCACCTCTTAAAATAACCCAGCTCAGTCAACTGTTAAAGCAAACTGTATTTCTATCCCTGCTTTTAGAAAAGAAAACAGCATAAATTACTGCTAAGGTAAACGTAACTTATGTAAGTAATTGCTACTGTAGCTTGAATGAATGCATATCTCAGATACTTCTCTATCACCACACTGGATTTTATAGGCTCAGATAATATATATAACACCCCTGGTTACTAGTTTCTGTACAAGATAAATAATCAATTAATAAATAGGATACACAGGTTTTTAATTAATAAACACATTAAATATGTTAATCGATATATTGAGAAAGCCATCGAAAACCTTCACCATATCCTTGTCTCTTCAACACACTGCACATAAAGACTTCCATTGGCCTCAGGTTCAGTTCTTTCAGTGATACATTCCCCTGTGTGAGACAAAAGACCATGTACTGCTCCAGAAAATATCATTCATTGTGTTAAATATACTGGACAAGTAATAAATATATTAAATAAATTCCCTCAATGACCTACCTTTCCTGTGGTGTGTCCATAAAGTCCAAACATTCCTCTCAGCGCATCCTCACTAATTGCTTCTGGACGGTCGATTTTATTCCCCAAAATAAGGATTGGCACATTGGAGATGGTTTCATCAGTTAAGAGGGCCTATGATTAAAAAGCAAGGTGCCCTCATTATTATTCAAATACATGGCTGTTTTTTGATTGGTGGGACTGGGAAGAAATTTAAATTAGTGCACTGAAGTCAGTGCAGTGATATTCCTCTGCACTGTCAAACATGGGTACAAAACTTTCACGGAGCGGACAACTTTGTACCTTTTTTCTGAGAGTTTGAATGTGTTCAAAGTTAAACATTCATTAGTAAATAACTGGTCATAGACAAAACCATTGATTATATTTATAAAAACAAGTAAAAAGTAGACTTACATCCAACTCAATTTTGGCTTCTAGTAGACGTTCATGGTCAGCACAATCAACAAGATACACTATCCCATTTATTGCTGGAAGATAATTCCTCCAAACCCTTCTAGCTGAGGATTGAGAATAGATCAAATCAATTTGCATCGTGTTTAAGGTTGTTCTAGAATTTCTAAACAAATTTGTTTATATATATATATATATCAAATAAATCTCCTTTTAACTATAGCGGTGATTTTTTTTTAATTCTGAAATTTTAATTCCAATTATATATTAATCATTTATTAATAAATTCTATATTTACCTTGAGCATGTCCACCCAGGTCAAATGTTGTGAAAGTCATCCCAGCAATAGACAGTTCTTCAGATGCTAACAGATAAGACAAGATACGGTACATTGTGTACAAAGATTGCTTCAACATATACAGAATTCAATTTGTA
Organism: Sinocyclocheilus anshuiensis; assembly: GCF_001515605.1. Taxonomy (NCBI): domain Eukaryota; kingdom Metazoa; phylum Chordata; class Actinopteri; order Cypriniformes; family Cyprinidae; genus Sinocyclocheilus; species Sinocyclocheilus anshuiensis. The sequence goes on from NW_015554073.1 coordinate 206,723, forward strand.
AGAATAAGCCATTCTGTTTTTGTACTTTCCTTTTAAAATGTATACAGCTCATATTAAAAGAGTAAAACATGCTGCACTTTAGGCAACTTACTAGGGTGAAGTGTTGGAACATGTTGTCCAAGTCGATCATCTTTAAGCATGTGCAATAATGTTGTTTTTCCGGCATTGTCTAATCCGAGAAAAACTAATTTCCCAGACTTTTTATAGAGTCCTAAAATGAAATGAGATTATGAAAGCACAAAAAAATCAGCTACATTATTATTTGTGTTCATTTCAGTATATGCCTGATACTTTACCTAATAATTGTAACACACTGCTGAATCCTCTGTACAGCCAATCAAATATGAAAGACATTTTTGTAGCCTGTTCCCTGAAATAAAATAGCAGCAGAATGAGAGAATTGTTTCAATTCAGTACAAGATCCAAGACTTTTCAAGGGGCTCTGCTAACTCCAGAATAAGCTCTTTACCTAAACCTACTGTAAGCAGGTGAAAAACAGCTGATACGACCTTACTAAATGACCCAAGTTAACGTTTAGTCTCCAAGAGTGCATTTAAGAAAAGAAACATAAACCCCCTCGTAGCTATTAACCAATATCCCGCACACAACATGCGCAAGAAACTATTTCTAGTTGCGAGACCGTCACTTGACGCCATGGATATAGCACACAGACATAGCTGTCACTCAAATGACAGCAACTCACGTTCAAATTCAAGTGCATTTTTACACATTAATAAGGGTTTGCATTGTAAATTAAGATGAATACATGTGCAAATATTACTGTTCCCCAACTGTATCTTAAATGTAAACATCGCAGTATACACAGCCCAAACGCGTTTTTCTAGAAACGCGTCCATACAGTGGAGGCGCTTTAAAACACACTCAAAACAACAGCCAGATATGCTGAAGTTCAATGAGCAAAGTAGGGTATTGTAAAGGTAAAAACGCTCACTATGCCGTTTTAGATGAAACCTTAATACCTGGCTTTTAGTGTTAAAAATGTTTTTATTAAACATTGTAGCCAATGTCTACATTTATAATCGCGTCATTTGCAAACAGCACAGAACACGATACGTTCTAATAGGAAAATATTCGTGTCAATACCTGGAAGGGTCCTCTTCTGTTGTAGACCAGTCAGTCCAGTCTGTATTCTACTGCTAAACAACAGCCCGAATTTGACGTTTAACCGGAACTGCGTAGCTGCATAGGGTGGTCTCAGATCGATTGTAGGTTAATGTGTTGGCGTCTGGTTGCTAAATGTTGACGGACTTGAGGCTGTGGGTTCTTTTGACAGCTAAGACTTTGCATTCAAGTTTTGGATCGGTAAGATTTTTTAAAAATGTTTTTAAAATAAGTCTTTTATTCTCACTGCAAGGCTGCATTCGTCAAAACCAGTAATATTGTGAAAAATTATTACAATTTAAAAGAACTGTTCTCTATTTTAATATATTTTAAAAGGTAATTTATTACTATGAAAAGCGTATATTTCAGCAGGCATTACTCAATTGTTACATGATCCTTTAGAAATCACAATACTGATAATCAGTGTTGGGGAAAGTTACTTTTAAAAGTAATGCATTACAATATTGCGTTACTCCCTAAAAAAGTAACTAATTACGGTACGTAGTTACTTTTTATGGAAAGTAATGCGTTACTTTACTAGTTACTTGAAAAAAGTAATCTGATTACGTAACTCGCGTTACTTGTAATGTGCTACCCCCAACACTGCTGATAATACATAATATTGTAGGAAAAAAATGTTAAACTGTTGTTGAAATTCTACATGGTAGAGCATTAGTTCATCCAAAAAATTGTCATCATTTTTTTGTTCCACACTTGTATGACATTGTTTCATGAATGTTAGGTAGAATGGCATCTCCAGTCACCATTCACTTACACTGTATGGGAAAAAACATGCAATGAAAGTAAATGAGGCTGCCAGCATAATATCCCTTGTTGCACAGAACAAAGAAAGTCACGTGGGTTTGAAACAACACGAGTTGGAGTAATCAACAGAATATTTCAATTATGTAAAGACAATCTAATACAGAACAAAAGGTATTAACAAAAATGTCTGATAGTAGTGTCATATGAGAAAAGCTTTATTAAAGCATTTGTTCAGAATTTTACAGTACCTGAGTTTGACCAGACTATTAGCTAACTTTAGTATCTGTTACACAGAATATCTAACCATTATCAAATACAACTTAACTTAGCAAGACATTGGTTAGCTCCCCTAAATGTTAATGTGAGATTCAGTCCCCAGATAAGGTGTTAAGTGCCCTGTTTTCATAAAATACCATTATTCTAGACAGATAATGACATACATATTCGAAACATGATCAGACTGGTCCGTTCACAGTGTTATGTTCTTCGGTTCTTTGCATAGTAGAACCATTTGTCAACTGAAAAAGACAGCACAAAGTAAATATCATGTCACATCTTGAAAGAAAAAGTGTAAACGCAAACTGAATGGATAAGTAACAGTAAAAATATGGACAGATTTTTAAGAGATCTGATGTTTCACTGTAAAAAAAAAAAATAATAAAATAAAAAAGAGACAAAAATGAAATCAAACCTGAGCTTGGAACTAGACCAGCCTCTCCACATGGGCAAGACTGAAAAATGAAAAGAAAAATTTGTTTCAGTTACCACAATAGTGAAGTCTTACTTGACATAAGGAACCACTACTGATGCTAGTCATCTGTATATACAATTAATAAAACAGTGAATAAATTAATTGAAAGCAAAAACAATGTTCTTACTCCGTCAACAACTGCTTTGGCTTCATCTGCCGAACAGCAGAATGGACTGTCTCCCTCTGAGACACACGTGTTCTTGCTGCACAGTAAAAGAGAAAAAAGCAACATGACTTATGTTAAAAGGGGGGGAAAGCAAAGAAAATTATTTTATATTTTATATCATGTTGATGTGTTCCAGCAGTAAACCATGTCTACAACAGGATATATCTGTAGTGATTGAAAATGAAAGTGCAAACAGTCAGAGCTGAAATAAAATACTATGCAAAATAAGCAAACAAATGCAGACCACTGAAGAAACATTCCCTTACCAGTTTAGTTCTCCAGCATTGGTTTGCTGTGAGATCAGTGCCTTCCAGAAGCCATGTGTGGCTTTGATTGTCTCAGTGGCAAAGTCCTGGAATAAATGTAGCATATTTATATGACAAATATGACCAATCACAAATTAAAGCTTGTTTACAACAATTTTCAGAACTACACACCTTGTCTTTGAACTCTCCGTTGAATGCAAACTGGTTTTCAGGTTTCCCATCAGGTACCTTGTACCTCCTGAACCAGTCAACAGTGGCCTCAAGGTAGCCAGGCTTGAGTCGCTTCACGTCACTAATGTCTATATTTCACACCAGAAAAATGGTAGCAATCACATATATGTGTCTCTCTTCTAAGTCAAGTGGAAAGCAATGAGTGTAACTTACTGTTCAAGTCCTTTGCCTCAGGGTCATCAACGTTGATTGCAATGACTTTCCAATCAGTTTCACCTTCATCAATCATTGCTAAAACACCCAGTACTTTCACTTTGATAACATCTCCACGACAGCACACCTGTGAAGATCAAGCATTGTGGGGTTTGTTTATCTAATTCAACTGTAGCTGCACATATGACAGCTTGCTTTATAATTTTGGCTTTATTTCACAGAATAAGACAAACACTGATATCTATACCTTGTTTCCAATTTCACAGACATCGATTGGGTCATTGTCACCACAACACCCTGTGTCATTGTCTTTGTGCCCAGGGTCTTCCCATGTCTGTCAGAAAAGATTTAAAGAAAGTCGTTGTAA
>NW_015554073.1:210553-231286 GCF_001515605.1 Sinocyclocheilus anshuiensis
AAGGGTCTGTGAAGAGAGGGGGGGGGGGGGGGGGAGACGACACAATGGCACATGCAATTCACATCTACAAGAAAGGTTTTTAATTTCAGTTTGAATAATGCTAAACTGTTTCACTCTCCATCAAGATCACTGGAATGCAGTGAGATGGAATGTATTTCTCCAGAAATGAAGGAAAATCTGTACAATCGTATTTTCACATTGACAAGTCATACTAAAAGCATCAAGTACTAAAATAATCAGTTTAAAGTTGTGTTCATGAAGATGGAATGCATATAAACTAACATTTAAAAGTTTGGGGTCAATAAGATTTTTTCAAACAAACGAACACTTTTGTGATCATAACAACATTTATTATGTTATAAAAGATGAATGAAATGTTTCTTGAGCAGCAAATCAGCATATTAGAATGATTTGAGAATGTGACACTGAAGACTGGAGAAATGGCTTCTGAAAATTCAGCTTTGCCATCACAGAAATAAATAACATTTTAAAATATATTAAATAAGACAACCGCTTTTAAAAATTTTAATATATCATAATATTCTACTGTATTTTTGATCAAATAAATGCAACCTTGGTGAGCATAAGAGATTTCTTTCCAAAAAAATATTTAAAGAATTTAAAAAAATATATTACTGACCCCAAACATTTGAACAGTAGTATTTTAAACAGTTAACTGATTCCAGAAACTCAAGCAGTTTCTACCTTCTGTCCGTTTTATTCTTTGTGTTTAATGTGTTATCGGTGCTGATTTAAAGCTTACTTGAGGGATTGCTCCATAATTCCAAATATAGCCTTTGTGGGGGAAAACATTGGCCACGTAGCGCAAATTGCCCTTCTTCACATCTTGCTTAATGGGGTTCAGTGGGTCTTTTGTAGCAATCTGAAAAGTAAACCATAATGTTATACATACAAACACCAACTAGTTGATGAGTCGTTATTTTGTTTGAATGTCAATACACAACCCACCACAAAATGTAGGTTAAAGTCTTTTTCCTTTAACTGTACTGTAACCATTCATGTTTGTGAATATATGACCTTGCAAAATAAATAGCCTGTTACAAAGTCCTCTATTCTATTGTTTTATTCTGTTATACTGCAAGTGGTGTAGTTTTGTACTGTTGGTCATAGTTTACCTCCATTTTTGCATTTGTCCATCGTGGTACTTCAACAACCATGTGGAAAATGTTCTACAGAGAAAATAAAAACGATTTATTTTTATTAAAAAAGGGAAAGTAGCCTAAATGTGACATTCCCATAATAAGTTAACCTTCATATAACTAAAAAAAATGTATGTAAAGCCATGATAATGATTAATCAAAGTTTTACACAGGTAAGATATCAGGACAGTACAAAGTATTGAACGATTTAAGATGACACTAATGAAAGGGTAAAGATCACTCCTCTTACAGACCAAGTACCTTCACCTGATAAAGAACTGATATACACTGTGCTGGATTGTGAAATGGCCGTTCACTGCCAAAGGGGTCCCATAAGAGAGGGGGATCTACAATGAGACTAGGAGAAGAGAAACTAACAACATATTAAATGAACATACTGTACCTGAGCTTCATCTGCATACATAGGTATGTCATGGAATGGTGAAATGTACTTTCCATCCGAGTTCTCTGGTTGAAAAAACATTTTTTAATGCATAACATATTTCTGTACAAATAAATATTTTAAAAAGGAAGCTGATCTTGATTTGATCTGATCAGTGTTATCGGATCACTTAAACCCTGGCTGAGCACCTGATTTCCATATTAAGGCACAAATAAAAATAACTGAATAAAAAATGCCACCATGTCCTCTATTGTTCATCTTGAAATTGATACATAACATGCAATGAGTCCCCCCAGTTTTTATTGTTCAAAGCAAGAAAAAAATGAATATATCTGTGTGATCATTTAAAGAAGTATTTTTATAAGAGTATATCAGACATTCAGAAATATGTTATGGTCAAGCCCAGCCACTTAAACTGAAATGGTATGTTTTGGATGCATTTATTGACTTTTATGAAGCATATCAAATAACCCAAAACATAACAGAATTAATCACACCACTATTCACGTTCAAAGAAAGCCGAGATATTCTGCACAACTTCTCACTAGGTGTTCCAAAGAAGAAAGTCTGGTTTGATGCATTAGTGATGACAGAATTTTTGTTGAAGTGAATTATTGCTTTACACTGCACACGTTAATAATAATGATCTTGCCTTGTGTGCATACAACTTATCACTATCAGTCATTTTACTTGTCAGAAGAGATGTCTTAATGCACAGTTGGCAACTAAAATAAACAAAGCACACCCAATTTTGTGGAAAATTGTCCAGTGTATCTGCTTTAGTAACTTTATATTTTATTCATCCGAAATCATTTTAAACCATGCAGACAGTATAACAGAAAAAAAAGATATTCTATGAAAATGTGTAAAAGTGCTGCTATGAGCAACCCTGTATTTACACGTCCTTCATTTACACATTTTAATGAGCTTAGGTTATACCAACAATGCAAACAAAAATAACATCGTTTGCGATGTTGCACCGTTGGTAATAATAACATACTATCATTTTTTTGGGAGTTTCGGTTTTTAAATGTAAACAGGTTTACGTTCTTCAAACTGAAAATAACTTTGCACAAATCTACAGTTAATCAGAAATCACAATAAACTTTATGGACCGATTACCAACTTAATTCGTAAAATCGTTAAATTGATTAATTTGAGATTTTAGGTCTTTTTTAGGTTTTAGGTCATAAATGACGCGAGAAAAAGCGACACGTGGGACTTGCGGCCCAGCCCCTTTCATCTTAATTCAATGAACTGTCCTCCTGACCGTACAAACTTCTCATCACCAATCCCCGAAGAACAGAATTCATACTTACTGAAATAAATCCTGTAACTCAAAGTGTTAGGGTTTCCTCTTTCTTCAGTGGAGAAACTCATATTGTGCGCTCTGTGTGTTGATTCCGGCAGGATGTGTGTAAAAAGGACAGCAGCGACGTACTATTGGAAATCGCGCATGCGCAGAGACCGAATTGCGCAAAAGACGTAAACGTATGTTCATCTGATTTGTGAATCGGCAGTGATAGACAAGATCTTGTAAAAGGAAATATGAAATATCACACTTTGAATGCGGTTACTTTTAATGTGTTCAAAGACAGCTTTGCATATTTGCACCTAAAAACCTAAGCCTAAGTTGTTTTTCAGCTCTTGGCTGGTTTGAGTTGGTTTTACAGCCTGGCCAAGTCTTACCTTTATTTTCTAAACAGTTCACCCGTTTTAGCTGGTCATCAAGGTGTTCTCTCAATCTAACCGTCTGTCCCTAACCAAGTACCCATTTTATCAAATAAATGCAGTCTTGGTGAGCATAAGAGGTTTCTTTCTAAAACATTTGAAAATTCTTAATTATTCATTATAGTTATATAGCCTAATCTGAAGCGTACAGAATATGTTTATTCGCTATATTATACTCTTACGCTTTCGTTACCTTTCTTTTCTAATATATATATTTATATTATTTGATTCTAAAATATATTCTTTCTACCATCTAGCCAGCTTTCCTCGCTGAATATTAAAATCAAAATACTGACGTTCCGCGGAGTGGGCGTTTGTGCGGCGTAATTCTCCGTTGACGTCATATCCTCCTAGCGCTCTTTGCTTCCTGCCTGGCGGAGGGAGGGGTCGGTACTGACGGCTGGGAGGACGAGTTGAACGTTAAGAAAGCCTTAGGAAACGAGGGGAAAGGGCCCGAGGTTTTTACCTTCCATCGGGAAAACTTGACTCTGATTAGCACCCGAAGCAAGTGCAATGTCGTCCAGTCGTCAGCTTAGTGAGAGCAGGGCCATCCCGACCAGGACGGTGCTGATCAACGACTCAACGCAGCTACCTCACGACTATTGCACCACTCCTGGAGGCACTTTATTCTCCACCACCCCGGGGGGTAACAACCCAGACTTATATCTGCAGCCGTTTGCCTGTTGTTTGTGTGGAGACCGTCTAATGTTAGAGGGTGGCCTGTGTTGGCCAGGAAGCCGTAACCACATAAAAGGCTGTGTCTCAAAACCTTGTTCAACCTGCTTAGACAGTGTTTTTAGGGGTCGTAGGGACGTTTAGGTAGCTTGCATGTAGACAGTCTGATGATCAAAATGTCGAGACGTTTAAATCGACGATGACTAAAACTTGTTGACTAGGAAGGCTGCTTCCTGTGCTTTTGAGACACAGCCATGTAGTTCAAAACAAAAACAGCGCCGCCTGTGCGTCTCTCTGATCAACATGATTGGTCCGCAGTGACTGATGGACAGAATAGAACAGAACAAAGGAATGCATTACATTAAACATATACAGAGAACGGCGCATGTAGCAGTAAACACCCTACCAAGTGTCTTGATTGCTGTCAATCATTACTTAATTTTATTATTGTTTGTTGCGACCATTGATACTAAATTAGTCTTAAATTAAAATGTGCCATATTAACATCCGTTGCACTTTTTGAAGGCAGATGATTATCATAAAAGTCAAAGTTCACTCAATTCTCATCTACTCATTCTCATATTGTTTTCAACCCAGTGTGACTTGTTTTCTTCTTTGTAACACTAAAGGAAATGTGTCAGATCAGATTGCTTCAGGATTATGACATTTTATGCAGGCTGGTAGTTATGTAATAAAACCATCTTATAACAGTATGTTTATTATGACAATGCAGGAACCCGAATAATCTATGATCGCAAGTTCCTGTTAGACCGGCGTAACTCACCCATCGCCCAGACACCACCAGCACACCTGCCGGTTATCCCAGGAGTGACAAGCAAGGACGTCCTGAATGAAAACAAGAGGAATAAGGCTAACAACATCAACAACCATGATGCCAAGCCAGGGCAAGGTTAGTCTTTAAAACTGACCCAACTGGAACTGTTTCCACTGGAACCTCCCTGCTTTGTGCTCAATCATCTTATGTACACAAACAGTAATGGGTCTGGTTGACAAGGGTTAGACTAGTCTTCACACGTACTATTTTCTTTTAGTGGTCATGCATGATGTTTTTTTTTTTTTTTGTGTTTGTGTTGCAGGTGAAGATGCTCAGTTTGAGATGGACATCTAAAGAAGAGGAACCAACGTAAAGAATTATTAATTACCTGGTACCTGTGTGCCAGTGGCTTGGCTTGTAGAAACCAATGTTGTGAGCCCTCTCCTTTAGTTCTCTTTAGCTGCTGGGTGCTGCGTAATCATGGGGATAAAAGACTAAAAGTTTGCCCAGTGGGGCTGCTGGAGCCCTGAAAGTTAACGTGGGAGCCTGTTGAGCTCTTTTTGTTTAGGTTTCAGGGCAGCCATCAGCTGTACTTGCTAAAGTCACAGAGCAAGGGAAAAATTCTTTATTGTAAGTGCCCGGATATGTTACCAATTTACCGTAATAGACTCATAAACAAATCAGCCATCAGAGATTCACTGCTGATAGATCAGAGTACACTGTTCCAGTTGATACCCTTAATGCAGTCTGCTTGGTTCACATGTAAACTGAGTTGCACTCAAGTCAGGAAATGCAGTTATCTGCATGTGCATGTCCTCCCAAATGTAAGATTTAGATTAAGATCTTTTTTTTAATTTTTTTTACTGGATCTCTTTTTTCTAGTTTTATTTAAAAGGGACAGCAGGATTGTCATCATGCTTTTGATTAAAAAAATGAAAGGATTCCGTATTCATTCCAAGTCTTTTATATCAGTTAAAACAGTTGACTTTTTTTTCTAGATTTTTATTTTCAGGTATTTGTTCAGCTCAGAAAAATAGTTGTGTAGAATTGTCCAAAAACAGACCACAGACCTTAAAGACTCCATTACATTTATATAGGATTACAATGCCAAACACATTTTCTAGTTTTATTTCGAACTACCCCAGAATAAGCATTTCAGTCCATAGTCTTCTAATTTCCTTTCGCCCTTTTAGCTGGTTAATTTTAAGTAATAATATCTGATCGCAATTTTGAAAGACCGAACTGTTACTTTAGGTCAGAGAGAATGTTTCTGTTTTGCTAACAGTATGATTTGTACCTACCTTTGTGTGGCGAGACACTTGAAATGTCAACATCAGCTCTTAATTCACATCGTCTAGTTAAAGGTAGACAATACCAAGTACCGTTGAACTGATCAAGTGTTTAATATACTTTATGAAACGATGACAAAAAGAGAGCTGGTCTCAGGAAGCACTTGCATTATGTACCTCACAAGTACACATCTTATGGCTCCGTTCATGGGAGAAATAGCACGGTGAATATTTAACATTAATATCAGCTGTGACATCTACTGTCACTTTCTGATTACTACAATCCTTACGAACCTTGATAATCAAATCAAAGGTAGGAAAAGCACTGAAGTGTTGTTTTGGTCATTTTACTATTGTCTGTCTTACAGCCACACAATGTGAACGATCCTTTGAAAGATGGATTGTTTTGTAGTGACCAGACATTCATATTTTGATTCAGATCAAACATCTTGAAAACTTGAATTGAATCTTTCCAATGCTCTTCTATGCATGTGCTTTTGGTCGGCTTTGTAGTCTTTAGTTCACAGATCATTTATATGTCGTTGAGTTTTTTTGGGATGCCAAATCTTGTGGAAAATGAGAAGGTTTGATTAATATTGAAATAGAATTAAGCAAAGAGATTATCTTATTCTCATGACTTTAATTGTCTCGTTCTGTGCTCTGGTCATTCTCTGAAGCACAGAATTTCTCTCTCTCTCTCTCTCTCTCTCTCTCTCTCAGAGATCTCTTGTGCTTAGCCTCTGTATCAATGCCTTACTTTACTAAGCTGAGCAACTGTGTCAAATATAGTTCCCTTTCATACCTTAAATACAGGAATTCCTTTCTGTTTGATTTCTTTCCAACTTTCAAGTTGAGGATAAGATCAAGATATTGCTATGTTTTACTAGAAAACATATTTTTGGAAACATGTTTGTTATTATTTACTTTCTTACAGAGATGGAAAGATTTGCAGATACAGCAGTGTAATATTTGTAATAGTAATGGACTGGTTAAAAAATAAACACGGTTTAGGTTCGACTTTGATCGGTTGCAGTTAACGTTCTATAAAATATTCAATATTGGTGAAATCCTTGACAATTAGATGCACATTTTCATTTTCGGTTTGATTTATAGACTTTTGTATAAGTCATATTCAAGTAATAATGATTTGTAGTAAAGGGAAGTTGATATACTGTCCTTCTGTAATAGATGGACATTTGAAGTATGGACAACTGAAGTATGGACATTTAGTTGCCTTTTTAAAAAAAAAAAAAAAAAAAAAAACAATCCATTCAAACTGAGGAATTCTAGACCATCTTGTTTTCTACACAGAAATTTCCAGAAATTCAAATTCATGGAACTGTTTCATTGCGTGGTGCTATTCAAAACCTGCAAGGAGCCATGTACTGTGTGTAGAGAAAAACAAAGTTTAAAAATAATATGAATGTATTCATAGTTTTTTAAAGAATTATGGAAAAGTTCCATCACTTTCCCCAGGTCTCAGAAACTTTCAGAAATGCATTTAGCTGTCTGTTTGATGGGATTTAGGATGAACGTTTTATCTAATGTGGCAGAAATTGGAAACTGTATTTTCTTTCTTCTTTGAGACCCTGTTCAATTTAATTTTAATGAAATGCCATGCCAGTGGACACTGTTACAGCAAGATCAATAAAAGTTCCTTGATATCAACGTGTCTGTTTGTCTTCTCTGCCAAATGCTTGTGCATTTCAATATGCTTGAATGTCATGTAAACAAGATGTTTGAAATACTAGGGTTTGCCGCTAGATGGAGCAGTAGGGTTAGTGTACCCGCTCTTAGTTTTATGAATGCAAAATCGAAAAAAGATTCTGGTCCTCTGTAAGTTAGTTTTGGCTCTGGTTTTTGTAAATGTTAAATTGTTTTATACCAAAGCGGGAGTTCCCAATGTTTATTTTCTTGTCTCTAGCTAGAAGCCCTTATTACAGTAGATGAATGCATGTGAAGAGAGCTTGGTTGCTTGGAAACTCATGGCAACACAATGTGTCCACTTCACACCAGCGGTTCAAGCACAGGCTGTTTTCAATGCCATGAAAGACATTCGACACAGTGGCAGTGGTGAAAATTAAGAACTTGACCAACAGTGAGCAAAATTATTCTCTGCGATATGCAGCAACTTGAGTTTGAGACCTTGAGATTAACTATCACCATTACAAGAAAATCAAGTCTAACCCTGAATTTTATTAAGATCGTACTGTTTAAACTTATAAGTGTCAGCTTATTCATACTCTGCCCCCTACATCGCAGGCTTTTCAACATTTCAGGCATGTCTGCAGCACCGTTGCTGGGAGATGGAGCTGTTACTGACTGGTGAAAAGATGAGAATCCACCCACCGACATCCTCCTCTCCCCATAACATTTATTGCCAGTGAACGAGGCAGCTGAAGAAGGTGGCCATTCTCTCCTCCTCTCCTCCCCCTGTGTTATCCATCTGCACTGCTGTCTGTTGAGACTCGCTTTGCTGGATTGACACCTTGACTGCATGTCTTTGGACCTGTGAGGGACATTAACTGACAGGACTCAAAATGAGTGTGACATGGACTTGGTCTTCTTCTACTTTTAATTGTTTCTCTCAAGTCCTGACAGGTGTCTGAGAGAGCGGGTAACCAGGTGAGGAAACTTTTATGATATTTGCTATCCTATTACCTTGTCTTGGCTTCAGGGTAGAAATATGTGCTCTATTAAGTCTTCAATTATGTAATTTTGTCTTAAACTGTGCTTGGCATAGCTAAGTTTGATTCTCTTATCAGTCAGCATCCTGTGAAATGCTGGTGGGCAAGTGTACTTACTAAGTACTACACAAGAGTGGATTTACATGAACTCTCAGAACATTGTAAAACAAAATGAATAGAGAATGGGATATTGTTTTTATACAACAGTTTAATAAAGTTAAAGTAATTTGCATTTTAGATACTGTATTGCCAGTTAGTTTTTTTTTTTTACTCCGAAACGAACAACAAAATTAGTTCTAAAGAAGCCACAGATTAATAGTGGAGTGTCTAAATGAGTGTGTTTTGAACGATTTGGTTGAGTGAATGATTCAATGCATGAGTCACTCGCCACCTCCTGGCATATCAATGTAATATGCAGAAAGAGTCACTGAAAAATATCTAAAATATTCTTTATTTCCAAGGATTCTATAGTTCATTTTGTTAATGGCCAAAGTAAGAAACAAATGAAGTAATTCACTAATACAGTTACCACAGAAGCTTAAATCCATTAATAAAGAAATGAAAATTTACAATAGGTTAACATTTATTTAGTGTAATAAAATAAAAAGGTTTTCTTATTATCAAAGGTTATTAGTGGTTCAGAGAAAAATCTCGATTTCTTTATTTTATTTTATTTTAGGGCCTGGATTGACTCACCATGCATTTTTAAAAACCGTGTTGCAGTGTGTGTATGTGTTACATGGCCATTTATGATCATTGTTTCAGTATTTTCAAAGTCTGATTGTGATGTTGATTGAAAGCCCTAACACACATGAACAAAACACTGCAGTCATTTTTAAACTCCTCATTTCTTAGCAAGAACGAGGATGTGCCAATCACTGGTCATTCCCACTCACTGCATATCTGTACACTGATCTGTGCAGTATTGTACAAATGCATCCCGGGGCCTTTGCCATCCATATTTAGAGATTTTTTTGTTGTTGTTTTTTGTTCTGTGACCGTGATACTCAGACTCAACTGGAATTTAAATCAAGCCCCTGAAAAGGGAAGCATTGCTCTTGGTGCCAGCGACTCAGTATCCCAAACTTTCAATAGACCAGCCAGTTATATAAACATAAGGCAGGAATGTCCTAATGACATTCACAGAGCTATCATATATTTCCCAGTGATATCTCTCTGGCACAAACTTGATCTTATGAAAGAGGAGGGGAAAAACAGGATTTCTTTAATTAACTGCATTATCGCTGCAGTTCAAGCAGGAAAATCGTTTGGCTTCATGATTCTGACATCAAACACTTTCAGATTTCAGTAGATGTAAAAGCATCAGAAATCTTTCATCTTGCACTTTCTCTCACTTTTGGCTTTCTGTAATGTCTCCGTCATGGCCTTTGCATGGGCCGTCCCTGTGAATGTCTGGAGCCGCCCACACTGTCGTCTGGTTGCCAGATGTACTGTATTTCTTCGTAGCCCCCAGAAGGGTTGGAACGGCTGTCCTGTCATTGTGAGAAGAGAACCAGAGAGGCACTGAACGAGAAAGAGAAGAAAAGAGATTAGCAAAACATCGGTGGTGGTTGGAGTTAAAATAAAAGGCTTTTTATGTTAAGATTCTGCTAGCAACAGGAAACCGAGTTCGTGTTGACAGGATTTGCACTTAAAGACAGACCTGAACCCTTGCTGAAACTAAGATGCAAAAACCAAAGGATGTGAACACACGCAGCACAGCTGTGAGACCGTAAGCCATTCATTTAACAATAAAATATGACAGAGATTCTATGCACATGCAAATTTGATAGTCTTACTTTTGGGAAGTTGTGGCCTAATGGTTAGAGAGTCGGACTCATAACCCAAAGGTTGTGGGTTTGAGTCTCGTACCGGCAGGTATTTTATTAGGGGGTTTTATTGTGCATTAAATGTGTTGGGGTTCCAGGAAATTGAAGTGCGTCTGGCTCTTTAAAAAGTGCAAATGTTAGAAATAACCCTATGTAAAATGACTAACATGTCTGCCTGTTTACTTTATATTAGTCACAGTATAAATCCTCATTCCAGCTCTGTGCAGATTATGGGTGCGAGTGCCAGTGCAACTTCCCAGGCTGCTCCGTTTGCACCTACACACCAGGCTGATCACCAAGGGAATGGCATGGCTGAGCACAGACGCTCCCTACAGTCAGTGAACATTCGCAACAGCAAGGCCAAATCCATCATCACAAACAAGGTGGCTCCTGTTGTCATCACGTAAGTGACAAGTCCAACATGATGCTAACTGTCCGTAAGGGCCCTCATATGCACAAAATGTCACACCTGTGCGTTACTCTGAGCGAAAACTATTGTAGATACTGTCAACAGTTTCACTTTGACTTAAAGGGACAGTTCACCCAAAAATGAAAATTCTGTCATCGTTTACTCACCATCATGTTGTTCCAAACCTGCATGAGTTTCTTTCTTCTGTTGAACACAAAAGAAGATATTTTAAAGAAAGGTAGCTATCAAACAGTTGCTGGTAGCCATTGACTTCCAAAGTATGAAAAAAATACTATTTAAATCAGTGGCTACCATCAACCATTTGGTTACCAACTTTTGTGCTGAACAGAAGAAAGAAACTCATACAGTTTTTTAACTTGTAGCGGGTGAGTAAATGATGACAGAATTTTCATTTTTGGGTGAACTGTCCCTTTAAAGGAAAAGACAAACACGTATTATCAGTTGTGGGTTTTTAAATATATGACAATTTGATAGAAGTTATGATTGTTGTCTCTATACAGAAACAACTGCAGGGAAGAGTTTCAGATTCATGACAAGATCCAATCTGCCAACTACTCGATGGGAAGGATATCTGACCTGTTGCCGGAGCACTACCTAGTGCTGGTATGTTTCACTTTTTGAGATTTAAACTAAATATTTAGAGCCTAATACTTTAAAAAGCCGGGAGTGGAATGGAAAATGCAGTAATGAGCAGGAAATGTAGATCAATGATGGAAATTTCTTGTCATTTATGATGAAATAAGTTTTATGACTTGCTTTTATATTGTCCAGGGGGAGTTTTTTATGGTACAGGATGTATACAGTAGAGGTGATGTCTTAAATACTACAAAAAGCCACGGGTCCCCCAACTTCCGCAAGGTCAAGGGAAACTACCCCCTTTTTGGAATGGGCCAACCTAGCCTGAGTGGTTTCAAACAGGTCCTCCAGAGATTGCAGATTGACGGCTGTGAGGTCAGTGAGTGCTCCTTGTCCTTGTCCAGTAGGATGAAAGGTAGTGAGGCACTTTCCATGAACACAGTTCATTTTGGGGTCCCATTACTTTTTATTTTCTACCTGTACAGCAAGAACCATTAGATATGTTATTATGTAGCATAAAATTGACCTACACTTAAATTAAAAATAATTTACAGCAATGCCATAGAAGAACCATTTTGGGTTTACCAAAGAAACTTTCAGTGAACCATTTTTTCTCAGTGTGAAGAACATTTTAATAATCTAAAGAAAGGAACCATGGAACCATTAATGCCAATAAAGAACCTTTATTTTTAAGAATGTAGCATGTGAAGTAACAATCAAATGTCTGTATTATCCTGTAAAATTGTGATTTTCGTCTGTCCCAACTCAGAGAGGTCTTAACCACCTTGACTACCATATGTTCTGCAGATAGATGTTAAAATAATGATCAGGTTAATTGCTGTTTGTCCCTAAAAATGTGAACAGGTGGTGATTTTCATCTATTTGAGGGAGGAACCAGTGGTCTTCTTCCGCTCAGATGGAGACTTTATTCCGTACACTCCCAGAGGAAGAGAGAACCTCCATGAAAACCTGCATGACCTAGACAGAGAGCTCAGCGCAGAGCAAATAGAGCTCTCCATCCGGAAAGAGGTCTGTTATAGAGCAGAACAAGTTGTATGAGGAGGATCGCTTGCCATCCTTTTATGGTGAAATGTTGACAGAGGTCATAGTGTCTGCTCAGTGTCAGGTTTTAATTCTCTGATATTTTCTCCAGTTGTGTGACTTTGCCAAGCTGAGTGAAAATATGTTCTATGTCTATAATGACATTGAGCATTTTAAAGATGAACCTCAGCAGGTACAGATTCTGTCAGAGGAGGACATTCATGTCACTGAGGAGGTCTACAAAAGACCACTTTTCAGTCAACCACTGCACAGGTAATTGCTCATATTTTATGACAGAATAAAATCTATACTGTTTAAAAGTTTCAGATTGCTACGTTTTTGAAAGAAATTTCTTATGCTCACCAAAGTTGCATTTATTTGATCAAAAATACAATAAAATTTAATATTGTTAAATATTATTACAATTTCAAATAACTGTTTTCTATTTTAATATATTTTAAAAGTTTATTCCCGTGTGCAAAACTGAATTTTCAGATGCCATTACTCCAGTGTCAAATTATTTTTCAGAAATCATTCTTTGTGTTGCTCAAGAAAACATCTTGTTAACAATGCTTGCTAAATCAAAGTATTTTATCGACCCCAAACATAAAAGGCATTTGAACAGCATCAAAAATAAATGATGACGGCGTGGGAAAAACTTTCCAAGACACTTTTTTGATCTATGTTTAAAAATAGCAGAAATCTGTTTTAAATAAAACCCTGGCGAAAAGTAGTGCCCATAGATGCACAAAGACATGCATATGTGAATCAAAACTAATCTTACTTTTGAGATTCTTTTAGTTCTGTGTATTGTTTAATGATAAAATTTGATGAATTTAGATATTACAGATTGCCACTCCCTATGGAAGGGGCACCACTGGAGGAGACAATTGATGCCTTTGTTAATATACTCAGGGTAAGATCTCCATGAATATTATATTTTTTTTTTTCTCCCTCTACTTTCTAAGTTTAATATAACTCCATGTGAGCTCTGGTTTATATATATCTGATGATTTGTGTCACTGAACCAATAATTCATCCCAAGAACCCAGAACTTTAAACCCAGCTCTAGCCAGCAAACCATATTTATATTTCACACCAGTAACATCAGTCTTTGAAAGCCATATCAACACAGACAAAAGCTATAAATTGAAAAATGACTTAAGGTACCCGCTCATGATCAGAAAACAGAAAAAAGATTTTTCTCCATCTTGATTTCCCTTTATCGGAGTTTGACACAGCCAAAAATGAACGTGTGCTCTTGTTTGAGGTTACAGAAATATAGACAGGCATGTATATTGAGCTAAATCATTATGCTATTCACTTGGATTCCTTTAGTTTGGACAATGTGCTTTTACAAATTCACCTACCTTTGTGTCCTCCAGGAGACCCCAAACCTCTCTTTGATGCGGGACAGCGCCAGACCTCTGCCTGCACTGCTCTTCAGCTGCCAGGTGGGGGTGGGACGCACCAATCTTGGCTTAATTCTGGGAGCCTTAGTCTTCCATCACCTGCAGGGGGCATCAAAGAGCCCCAGGTTTTAAAAGTTTATTCCCGTGTGCAAAACTGAATTTTCAGATGCCATTACTCCAGTGTCAAATTATTTTTCAGAAATCATTCTTTGTGTTGCTCAAGAAAACATCTTGTTAACAATGCTTGCTAAATCAAAGTATTTTATCGACCCCAAACATAAAAGGCATTTGAACAGCATCAAAAATAAATGATGACGGCGTGGGAAAAACTTTCCAAGACACTTTTTTGATCTATGTTTAAAAATAGCAGAAATCTGTTTTAAATAAAACCCTGGCGAAAAGTAGTGCCCATAGATGCACAAAGACATGCATATGTGAATCAAAACTAATCTTACTTTTGAGATTCTTTTAGTTCTGTGTATTGTTTAATGATAAAATTTGATGAATTTAGATATTACAGATTGCCACTCCCTATGGAAGGGGCACCACTGGAGGAGACAATTGATGCCTTTGTTAATATACTCAGGGTAAGATCTCCATGAATATTATATTTTTTTTTTTCTCCCTCTACTTTCTAAGTTTAATATAACTCCATGTGAGCTCTGGTTTATATATATCTGATGATTTGTGTCACTGAACCAATAATTCATCCCAAGAACCCAGAACTTTAAACCCAGCTCTAGCCAGCAAACCATATTTATATTTCACACCAGTAACATCAGTCTTTGAAAGCCATATCAACACAGACAAAAGCTATAAATTGAAAAATGACTTAAGGTACCCGCTCATGATCAGAAAACAGAAAAAAGATTTTTCTCCATCTTGATTTCCCTTTATCGGAGTTTGACACAGCCAAAAATGAACGTGTGCTCTTGTTTGAGGTTACAGAAATATAGACAGGCATGTATATTGAGCTAAATCATTATGCTATTCACTTGGATTCCTTTAGTTTGGACAATGTGCTTTTACAAATTCACCTACCTTTGTGTCCTCCAGGAGACCCCAAACCTCTCTTTGATGCGGGACAGCGCCAGACCTCTGCCTGCACTGCTCTTCAGCTGCCAGGTGGGGGTGGGACGCACCAATCTTGGCTTAATTCTGGGAGCCTTAGTCTTCCATCACCTGCAGGGGGCATCAAAGAGCCCCAGGTACCTATAGTACACTGTCAGTACAATTTCAATTACTGTTTACTTTCTCAAAGAAGAGCCTTGCTTAATTAATAACACTCTACTGTGGTAATATTGTGTTTTAAGGTCCATTCTCTGTTTAAGTTCTACTTACTCTTCATCTCTTTCACAGGCAAGAAATACAGAAGAGTGAACACAAATTGGATTTCCAAGTGATTCAGTTGCTAATCAGTCGCTTACCTAAAGGTCAACAAGTTCTTGATGAGGTTAGTGTATTAATGATGTTTGTAAAACAGTCCAGTTGCTTTCAATGGTGTATTCATTTGCAAAAGTAGTAGATGTAAATAGAAACTGAGAATTTTATGTCTTACAAAACATATACCGCATTAGGATTTGTTGAAAGAATGGTTTTACATAACTCATTTTGAGTCTGTTTTTATGTATATGTACCATAGGTTGATGATGCCGTTGCCATGTGCTCTGAGATGCATAACATAAAAAATGCTGTGTATGAAAACAAGCTAAAGCTCGAAGGCATTGGAGAAGATTACCAGATTCAAGTATGTCTCAACTAAAACATTATTGTGTCCGTGTTGTTGAACTGCTATAAAAATGTTGCTTTTTTGCATATTTGTGTCATTCACTCTTTTTTTTTGTTTGCAGGGAAGCAGCACAAAAGGCTATTTCCTGCAAAGAACACTGCAAAGTCTTGAACGCTATGTGTACTTATTAGTATTCAATGCGTATCTTCATGATCAGGTATTGCAAAACTAAATGCTACCATATTATTATATTTAAAAGCAGTGATTTCTGTCAGTATATGCCATTATTTTAATAATTTTTCCATTATCTGCTGTCTCTCTCCATCTCTGTAGTATCCACAGGCATTTCCTCAGAGCTTCAGTCAGTGGCTGTGTATGAACGCTTGGATCTACAGACTGCTGGCCAGCATGGATAGCTCTGAACTCTCCGCACCAGCCAGCCTTATAACTGATGGGATCCGAGTTCTGGTAAGGGTGAACAATTTTTAATTCACAGAACTTCCTCAGAACATTAGTTTATGGTTATATAAAACCTAAAACATAGCCAAAGGGAAATCATACACTAACTTTAAAGCAGCATTTTGTGTTTGCTGTGATGACGTAGAGATTATATATTATAACAGATAAAAATTACATAGTTATACTAAAGTATGTTCATATGCACCAGGTTATAGTTTTTTACTTTATCCTTGAATAGTCGTTTATTGCTTGAGTATATCTGATATGCCAGACTTTCTAAAAACAAATACTAACAGTATAGACTGAATCTCATTAACATGAGATTTTCTAGCCCTGCTCTTATCAGAGGCGAACTGTGACCTCTTCCTCCTGTAGCTCAGCAGATTCTCCCTAAAACATAGGCATGCGCATTATGCACATAATATTTTCAATTTTGAAAGGTGTCCAGTGAGGTTTTAGCAACGGATCTGCTCAGTACAGCCAAGGAGATGAAAGTGGCCAATTTCAGACGAGTTTACAAAATGGCTCTATATGGGATGGCCCAGCCAAACTCTGAGGTAAATCCTTTCTAAAGCTAATTTCAGCAGCCCAGGCTCCTAATTTGTGGCTGTCTGTAAAGTCTAATAAAAAATAATCAAAGCTTCTTTGTGCCCATTTCAGGCATTGGCTGTCGTGATGTGCTACCTGACAGACCAGAGGAGAGGGCACTCTACAATTCTCTGGCTGAATCTGCAGGAGGAGCTTGTGCTGGAGGCAAATGGACAAATGTTCACCCCACGAGAGCCAGGCTGTCTGGAACAGCCTATTCCAGTCTGTGTTCAACATCCACAGCAGCTCCAGGTGCAAATCTGTTCAGGGCTGTAGTAGTATGTATTAAATGGAATTGAAGAGGGTAGTTGTGGCTTTATATGACGGGGCTGGACAAATGTTTGTAGGTACAGCATACATACTGTGTGCAATGTAATACAGTGCAGTACATTAAGCTACTGTATCAAAAACTGCACTAGAGTGTAAATACATTGTGACATAGTGACTATCTTATTTTAGGCCATGTTTTATTCTTATTTTATTGCGTGAGTATTTGATCCATGTAAAGTCTTGTTAAATGTTTTTCAGTTTTACAGGTACAATAGCTTTTTATTTCATCATAAATTAAGATGAAAGTGAGATGAAAATTTTTCAGTTTTTACCCACAAGAACTGCTGCTGTGATCTGAGAACCTAAGGAGCTTTAGCAATATGGCCATCTCCACAGGAAATGGAGCTGGCACTGAAGCAGGACGTCCTGAGGTGTGAGAAGTGGCTTGAGGTGATTACAGAGCAGGATAAACAGATGAGGATGTTTAAGACTTGTCACACCATAGAGGAGCTCTTTGTCCATCAGAAGAGCATTCATCCAGGTCTCAGCTACCAGCGGATTCCCCTGTCTGACTGTTGTGCACCTAAAGAAGAGGCAAGTGAATACACTATAAACATGGTATAGATTTGACATTTTAGTTGAAATGTTGTTGCTCTCCCTCAGGTTTTTGACCACTTATTGGAGGCCATGAAGAGCAGTCTGGCTGAAGACCCCAACTGTGCTTTCATCTTCAACTGTCATAATGGGAAAGACCGGACTACTGCAGCCATGGTGATCGCCACTCTCACCCTGTGGCACATTAATGTAGGTCATTTTCAGCTATAAGCTGTTTAAGTGGAGGGAGGAAGTGAGAAATGAAGCATTCATCTCCAGGACATTGATTAGAAGAGGAAAAATGTTTAAACTGAGCTCAAATCGGTTACATAAACTTGAGCCTGTTTTCTTCAGGGCTTTCCTGAGTGTGAAGAAGATGAGATTGTAAGTGTTCCAGACGCCAAGTACACCAAAGGAGAGTTTGAGGTACATTGAGGTCATGTTTCTTTGAACAGCTGCCAGGGTCAGCATTAAAACAAACATTTTGTTAATTTTGAACATATAAATTCTGTGATTAATAAACCCACCCATGCAAAGTAAATGAATGTGTTTAAAGCATTTAATAGAAGATTATTTCTATTATAGAAATAGATTAAAAAACATTTGATTTGATGAATTTTGACCCATGCATGCAAGTATGTGCGTTCAGGTGGTGATGCAGGTGGTAAGGGTGTTACCTGATGGCCATCGTGTGAAGAGAGAAGTGGACGTCGCTCTGGATGTTGTTAGTGAGACGATGACCCCCATGCATTACCATTTACGGGAAATCATCATATCCACTTATAGACAGGTGAAATGTGATGTATAGTAACTTTTATGTTGTTCATTTGACTATTTTTTTATGTGTTTTGCATGCATAAACTTCAGCAGGAAAAGTCAACTAAAAAAGGTAGATAATAGGACAGTCAGTGCTTTTAGGAGCCATGTTGAATAATAGATTGCTTCCAAAGCAATTGTTTTTGTACCTAACATAGCCTTGAAAAGTCTATATAGGTACAATTTTCTAATTTGTGTTGATCTGCTGAAAAGGGCCAAGAGATTAGCTTAGAGCACTCTGAATGTGTTTAATTTGAGGCTGAAAAACTTGCTTTTATTTTAAAGTGAAGACCTTGATAAACAGCAGCGTAAATGAGCAGAGAGCTTTCCAAAAGATTCTGCTTTGAAAAGGCCTGCAAATACTTTGTTAGGGTCCAAGACTTTATATTTTAATCTTTTGAAACATGTTCTGAGGTACTGGTGCAACTCATTTAGATCCCAAATATACATTATGAGTTACATACAGTATATTGTTATTATTATGTAACAGTTGTTACAGAAGCTCATATATCTGGTGAAACACATTTCCTCTGTGATACACAGAGATGTAATTCAAGTTCTTATCTAAGATGAAGTATCATGTTTGAATTTGCACTAGTTGATCAGTGTTTATGTCTTAATTCATTTGCACCAAACTTTGGCTTTAAAAAAAAAGGCTTTTGGCTTTAAACTTATTCCAACTGCTTATGCAGATGACGCAAATACCTGATCCTGTTCTCCACCTCCTGTCCTTTCCTGTAATCTCCTTTACTGTCTCTGTTAATAAAACATGGAAAAGATAAAAAATAGTTAATGAATTTTCTGATGGGTAAATCATTTGCATGTTACATTATTCTGGCCTTTTTTCACACATATTTTTGTAAATGATCTAATAAAAAGATAGAGGTTCAGTAGATTGCTAAGGAAATTAATGTCAAGAGCAGAAGTTGTAATATGTATATCAGTCAACTAAGCAATGTGCACCTCGATGTAAACACTGATGTAATCACTTGTTTATGTATTAACGTACCAAAGTGAATGGACATTGAAATTAATAACTGTATAATCTTAATAAAAATGATTGAACAGCTGATTATGTCATGTCATTAGCATTTTGTCACAAATAACAAGGAAACTAGAATAACAATGATTTCACTGGCACTTCTTCCTCCTCAGATTAAGATGGCTAAATCAGAGGCTGATGCTCAGTGGTTGCGGTTAAGGAGCCTGCAGTACCTCGAGCGTTACATTTATCTTATCCTGTTCAACTGCTACCTCCATCTGGAGAAGAAAGATTCCTGGAGGCGATCCTTCAGCCAGTGGATGTACCAGGTGAAGTCTGACTCACTTCAGGGGAAAAAAACATTCATAATATATTCACACTTACATAATATATTTTCATTGCAGTGGCCTAGTACAGAATCTTAAATATTTCTTGTTCATTTTACCTCATAGCTTTTCTTTGTTTTCAGTTTACAAATCACTAAAACTTTATTTCCAGGTTTAAAAAAAAAAAAAAAACAGCTTCACAAGGTGGTCTCCTACTTTTAGAGTACGAGTTTGTTAACACAAAAATAGCAAAATAGTGCCTTAATTACTGTATCAGCTTTCAGTACAGATTCAGTACCCTGTTTTTGTTTAAAAAATCAAGATAAAAGTATAAAAGTGTGCTGTTTTGAAGATACCTTTTTTTTAAAAGCAGTTACATTGTAAGTTCACTTTCAGTTTGAAGAAAGATACAGGTATAACCTGCCACTCATACTCAACACACAAGCCTATCTATAGTTAAAATGTTTCTGTACCCTTGAGAAGCTGATGGGAGGACACCCATGGTGCAGCAGCCCAGTGCTTTGTGCCAAGATGAATGGCTGAAAACTTATCTGGCTCACTGTGCTGCAGCTAAACATAGTTCTGAGTTCCATGAAACATTCATGGGAAAATGTCAATGTCAATATGAAGTTGTAAATGTATTCTGTCTCATTCAGAGGTTTCCTGAGTCAAACCTTAGTTTATAGCCACATCTTTTATCCTCGGATTGAAGGGGTAAGAGAATTGGAAGACTGTAAGGCACCTAGTGTTTCTTACTTTTTACAGTTGAAAACTATGTCTTTGAAAAGAAAAAAAAATCATGGTTAATCTCAAAGATGAATTTTCAGCAGAGTTTTCAGTGTTACATGATCAGAAATCATTCTAATATTCTGATTTGGTGCTCAAGAAACATTAATATTGAAAACAGTTAAGCTGCTTAATATTTTTGTATAAACCATGTTACTTGGGGGGGGGGGGGGAT
>NW_015554073.1:231304-237341 GCF_001515605.1 Sinocyclocheilus anshuiensis
AGAACATCATCCATTTAAAATAGAAATATTTTGTACCTTTATAAATGTATTTTCTGTCGGTGCTGATTAAAAGTATTTCTTTCTTTCTTTCATTCAAAAATTTTGTTTGAATGGTAGTGTATTTATTGGATTACACGCTAGTTTAAAGAACCCTGCTCTAACATATATAGTTGAACTTGAATTGTTTAGTAAGAGGTTATCGCCTCATTTGACCACTGAACAGTCTGTCCTCATGTTTACAAAGAAAAACATCCAAATTGTTCTTGAGGTAGATTTATCTTTAGCACTTTGTAGGTTTTTATGAAAGCTGAGCTCTGTGGATTTGTTCAATTGTGAAGTACGTTGAAAATGCACCAGTTTAATATTCTGTCAAGGCCACAAAAGCATTTTACTGTCATCCTGCCATCCTTTAAAGACAAGTGAGCAGCTGCGCCACTTATAAACATAAGTGTATCTTGCAGTAAACCCCACTTACACACACACACACAAACACATGTGTATATAGATATGCATTCATGATTTGTGCTGGTTTGCAGGTGGCAGCTAGAGCTGGTGTCTATGCCATCCTCAACCATCTGGGCTTTTCTGAGTTTGAGAACCCTGACGACTCTTCGATGGCCAGGCTCCGTTTCCGCTGGCTCCCACACAGTGTCCGGTCTATTCCCATGCGAGGGCAACTTATTTAGAAAGGCATAGTATGTCGAAATGACTAAATACTGACTCACATTTCATAAATATGTTTTTATTACAATTTCTGTCAGACTCATTAAATCAAGAAGTGATTTAATGCATCCTGTTATCTTATTTACATTTTTGACTCTTATCTTTGGCTTGGCAGTGTTCTGTTTTGTCCTTGTAAAATATAAGACAACAAACACAGAAGATGGTTACCCAATAAACCACACATTAATGCTAATAAACGTTTTAATGCTGACCTGAAAAAATTTGCACACTGTTATAAAAAAATGTTACCTCATTTGTATATAAAACATTTAATTAATTGAGATTTTACTTAATGTGACAGTCTTGCTGGATGATCATTTGTATTCATGTACATGGTTATTAAATTATACATATTTCTAGAACAATTTGCTTCATTAAGTCATTAGATAAAACAGTTTAGTTGTGTTATTTGTCCATTAGAGCCCATCAAGGATAATTTAATAATTCCATTCAGTTAATTTAACTAAAGGGGGAAAAATAGCACAACTCTAGGTTTGCAATAATCATTTCCTGACTGTACATTATCTGGATGAGATTGTCCAATCAGAATCAAGTATGCAAAAAAAATTAAATAATAATAATTGTAATTCATTAAAGACATACCCAATTAGAATGCAAGCTGTGTAATGTTTTAAACAAGTTAAATTCATTTTGATTACATTTTTTTGTCTTCATCCTCATTTATGGATTTTCCCTCATGGAAAAGGTATAGGTGTAGGGAGAAACGACTCATGCAGTAGTCTTAGGCACAGAATGACTTGTTTGTCTCTGATTTGTCTGTGTGTAGAGGACTGTGGGCAAGGTAAAATGAACCCTGCTTGGCACTCAAGAACCGTGAAGAGCCATGTGCTTTGGAGAAACTGTATCTCATACATACTGTAGCCTGCCATCTGTAGTGTCCTCCCAGCATTCTCTTGTTATTCGTAGCTCTGTCTCGTATCATGATTATAAACAGCCCTGTAGCTTGTGTCAGGAGACCAGTGCTTCACTGTGAAGACTGAAAACTTTGTGGATTCTCTTATCTTCTCCGGACTCAGCTTATTCCAATCCTCAGTTTTTAGAATGTCTTTTATTTTGGGAGATATTTTAAGATTTTTTTGGCTGATATTCCATAAATTTGAGGGCACAAGCACTTTCTCACCATCTCAGCTAAATCATACATCAGCCATTTATATTTGGTTGTGAGGCAGTGACAGCTGTTGTGAAGTGTTTCCAGATATATCCTGTGTATATGATAAAATACATTCAACATCACTGATCCAAATCTACAAGCATCTTGACATTCATAAGGCATAGTGCGATTGTGTCTGTATATCATTACACAGACGGGAAAAAACATTTTTATGGACAATTCTTGTCATAATAGTCATCACGCTAACTCTAACGTTGTTGTTGCTGGGCTTCATAGTTGTTAAAAGAAAAGTTGACACAATTTTTTTTTACATTTCTTAAAATGTACTCCCCCCCAGGCCATCCAAGATGTAGATGAGTTTGTTTCTTCATCAGAACACATTGGGAGAAATTTAGCATTGCATCACTTGCTCACCAATGGATTCTCTGCAGTGAATAGGTTAGGTGCCGTCAGAATGAGAGTTTAAACAGCTAAAAAAAGCATCACAATAATCCACAAGTAAATCAATTAATGCCTTGTGAAGTGAAAAGCTGCGTGTTTTTAAAAAAAACAAATCCATCGAGGCATCTTAACTTTAAAGCATCGCTTCAGTCCATAATCCATAACAATGCTTCCTCCGATGAAAAATTCCATCCCCTGTTGTCCTCGCACATCAAAATCCACTGACTTGTTTGTTTAGAATTGTTTTGGGCTGTTTTCACTTGTAAACAGTGCTTGATCTGTCCATATTTCTTGATCTGTGCATATTACATTACATTTACACTGGAAGCAATATTATATGACTAGACTACCGGAAGGAACAGTTTGAAGATAAAAATGTCTTAATTATGTATTTATTTATTACAAACATGCAGTTTTTTGATTCACTAGATGGAGTGGAGTTGTCAATTACTTGTGGATCATTGTGATGTTTTTATCAGCTGTTTGAACTCTCATTCTGACGGCACCCATTCACTGAAGAGGATCCCTTGGTGGGCAAGTGATGTAAGGCTAAATTTCTCAATTTTTTCCAATGAAGAAACAAACTTCTCTACATATTGAATGGCCTGAGAGTAGAACTCTGGTTAGTAGTTTTTCCATCGTTCCTTCATGCCACAGTCTAGAGCAGTGTTTCCCAACCTTTTTTTAGTCGCGGCACCCTTTGGAAATTTTAACAAACTTGTGGCACCCTACATTTTTGAACATTTTAGCAATTTAAAAATATTAAAAAATGATTTTTTACACGGCACCCCTGCTCTCGACAGACGGCACCCCAGGGTGCCGCGGCACCCCGGTTGGGAAACACTGGTCTAGAGTACAGCTATCCATATATTCCGCTGACCTGTGTACTTTTGGTTTACATTGAATTTCAGGGCACGCTGTAATAGGGAACAGTGACAGTAGAAGCGCTCAGCTCTGAATTCAGATTTCATTTCATTGAATGAAGAAGGAAGAACTGGAGCCATAGCTGTATTTGGGTTTAATAGACAGTATAATGAGGACGGGACTGTCAGGAGCATTTATCAGAATAATGCTGAAGATTTTTTATTGTTTTTACCTCCACTGCCATACCGGCAAGATAATGGAGAGGTAATAACTTAATCTTGTGCATATTAATAAGAATGTTTTAAAATAATACAGCATTTCATGCAAATATTCAATTCAGTCAAAAAAAAAAAAAATCACTTAACATTTAGGTGAGTCCATTTATTTATTTAGTTGCATCATTGCAGGTGTATTTATCACTGAATCCTTAAGCATTAGTTAATTGAGGATGTATTTAGATTTGATATATTGTATAAGGACAGGGCTCATTATACATATTAATACATAAAAACCCATATTCTCATATCTCGATTACACAAATTGATGCAATGTACACAGATTTTGTTTCCCCCTGAAATCGAATTTTTTTTAGTTGAAATGTCGGTAAAGTCAAAAAAAAAAAATACAGGAAATAATGAGAAATCAGTAGCAGTCTATGGAGGCTTCTCGGTTGAATCCAGTTCTTTCAGAAGACTGAAACTATTGAGAGAGCATTTCATCAGATTAATAATTTCTCTAAGTCTTCACTCCTCTGTAGTCAACTAATTAAACACCTACTTCCTTTTCTGATTTTAAGATGCTGATACGCATACAGTAATGATCCTCATCTATGTTAAACAACGAGATGCACTTTCAGATCCAAACCCACAAGAGCACTTTGATCACAAATTTGTTCTAATCCCTTGAAGGCTCATCAGAATACTATAGCATAATTAATACAAGTACAAATGCTCTGCAACCTCAAATTAAATTAATATGAACATATAGCTTCATACAAAAAAGTGATTTAATGATCTGTAGCATACAAGACATCCATTGAGGTTTAATGATACACATCTCATGATCCCATGCTCCCTCAGACAGCAGAGCAGGACCTGAACACACTCCCACAGATGACTTCTCATTAGTGCTACAGTTTGTTGTTGCCCTCAAACTGCTCTAGCAATTTACAACTGAGAGATGTTTTCAGCCATAATACAATGTTGTGCTCTAATATGATGTTTAATGTCAAAGCCTCATTCAGTGGTAGTTAATGTGATTTAAATATAGTATTTAAAAATATTAGTACATCTGAAAGGGCATGATTAAGAATAATGTGTAATTTCATTATCAGTTATCATGTTTATGAATATGCCCAAGTTTTGTCATGCAATTTTGAGATAAATATGGAAATATACATTATTGGTCAAACGTTTGGGGCTGATTAGATTATTTAATATTTAAATTGGCAGCACTTATTTGATAAAATATAGTAAAACAGTAATATTGTGAAATATGCTGATTTGGAAACATTTCTTATCAGTGTGTGTGCGTGTATGTATATGTACAGTATATATATATATATTTTTTTTAATTAACTTTTTATGAATAGAAAGTTCCAATGAGCAGCATTATTTGAAATACATATGAATCTATCAAATGTTTTTACTTTCACATTTGATGTATTTAATGTGTCCTTGCTAAATAAAAGTATAATAATAAAAATACTAATAATTTTTGTAAATGTGTGGAGCTTGCTATGACTGCCATATTTTTTATCCACTTTAACCCAAATTCAATTGTTTTCTGTCACTGATCATGTGCTATATAATATCCATATAAAAAAATACATTTTACCATGTATATTGTGGTTGATGTCAACTACATGCAGCTGAGTTCAGCAGTGTCATCTTTTCATGTAGTGTTTGAATAGAGTACACAGCAAATGGCTTTTGATACAATACTTATCAAGTGCCTTTTAGAGGATGCCATTTTTGTAAAGCTCTCAGAGTTGCACTGCCTAATAAAAACTCTGCTATAATACAAAGATCCACTAAGGATGCGCTGAAGGAAGCTGCTCTTGGTGGTTGTCAAGGTTCCACTCTGAAAATCTGACATGATTGACTGGTTCCATGGTAATACTCACCTCAGCACAGACCCCAGTGATAAAAGCCACTCAATATATTTGTCTTCATTCAAGACCTCCACCTCCATAGATTCACCAAGTGCTGATGGAACATGATGTAGCGTCTGGACCAATCAAACACACAATTTTTCATTTGATTTAACAAATCAGTTATTCATTAGATCAACAAATCGTCACAGTCCCCTCACCCAATAAACTGGATGCCAGGATGTCTGCAACGACACCTGGCCCCCCCTGGTTACCATGGCAACCCTGACACCAGATACATTTACGACCTAATGGAATGTAAGTAGGGAAAATCACTGCCTTTTTCTTAAGGAAGAGACACAATGCACAGTAGAAATGGACTTTTCTACTAATTAATTCATAGGAAAACCTTTCTTTGAATGAACACACATATCCTTCAGGTCATTGTGTATATTATTGCTGTCTTGTATATTATCTGTTGTATTGTAGACTATTTTATGCATGCTTATGATAGCACCACTCATTCATGTAACCTTACATATACCGTGTTTGGTCTCTATTAATTCGTATTCGGATGATCTAATTGAGAGTGTATATTGTATGTTTATACCTATGCAACATATTAGTGTTCTAAGAATCTTTAGTAATCTTTCGTCGACACCCAAGCGAATTACATATGCGAAATACCATGCTTAGAGACAAAGGGTCGTAAAACCCTCCAGCAATTGCAACCTCCCGCTTGGAATTTCTGCCTTTCTCATTGGACAAGCCCATCTTGAGAGGCG